>NW_027514452.1:930000-1064970 GCF_048772815.1 Callospermophilus lateralis | reverse complement strand
GGTGAATGTTGCCTCTTAACAGTATATAGTGTCCTTCTTTATCACTTTTGATTAACTTATGTTTTAAGTTGATTTTATTCGATATGAGTATGGCCACTCCTTCTTGCTTCCGATGGCCAACAATGGCTGTGAAGTTTTTCAGAATAAAATCATGTGATTTCCTGGCTGAGATTCCCATTGCTCTGTGGAAAGCCACCTTGGGCCTAGATCTCAGTTTGAAAGGGTGACAATCATGCGTGGCCTCCTAAAAACCAACACAATTCATATCAATACTTCTATGAGGTATGTTCCAGAACTCAGGCTCTAAGGGGAATCACACCAGAGTTCAAGCCCAGGTGGACCAAGTCATGTCTTCCAACCCCCACACAAATGACCACAATTAAAACAAAAAAACTACCACATGGCCCTCATCTTCGTCCATAAAGACCCTCATCAAAAGTTCTGGATGGAAGTTTCCATGAGGGTTGCAACTAAAGACAGTTTTCAGAATAAGCTCCCTTGCCTCTAATTTCCCTAAAGTCAGGGTGGCCTGGACACCCTTCCTGTGAACCAGGAGTGATCAAAAAGGCCTGCCATTAATTCCGCTTTGTTTCTATAATTTGAGGCTTACTGAATGTCAGGTATAGATTTTTTATGTGATTTGGAGTCATGAGAAAACCCAAGCACATCTGCAGAGCATTCAAGAATTCATTTGACAAAGAGGATCCCTATTCTCACTTGAAGGGGGTCAGGAACCTAACAGAGAAAGGCAAGAATCTTCATCCACAATGACTGCTCTTTTTGCCATTTTGGTTTTGAATGCACACATGGGATCTTTCTTTAGATCCATCAGGTGCTGAGAATCGAAGCCACAGCCTCACACAGGGCCAAGAGGCAGATTCAGACAAATCCCTTTCCAAAGCAATTAAGCAAAGAGCCACAGGTGATGCCCATTTATTTCCATTTGAAATTTTTTTCTTCAGGCTTCACAAAGGGGTGGCCTGAGGCAAAGACCTTCCTGACATTCAGGGCAACAGAACCTTGATTGGTATACTGAGCTTGAATTATGTTCTGCACCGAGGTCTCAGATAAATCGATATATAATGGCATAGGACCGTGTACCTCGGATGATTGAATGTAGAAGAGAACATCCAGTCAAAAAGGGATAGTCTGTAAAATTAGGAAGATAGTCAGTAGGTTTAGGAAGAAGAGTGAGACTAGGAGTTGGACCAAAAGTTCTTTAGCAATAGGGTTTCAGTTAGAGAGTGAATGTAAATGTCAGCACATCTGAAAGAGAAAGTCACAATGATGAACAGGGAAAAATATGTAGGAAAGCAGATATCAATAGAAAGATTAGGAAATCAGGCAAAGTATAAAGTGAGTGATAGGATTAGACATTTTCAACAGGCTTGAGGTTGAATATATAATCTTAGGAAAAAACAAATATGTAGTAATCAATAGGATTGACATTTGAGAGCATTAGGCACCCTGGACATGGATGTTTTTAGTAATCCATGGTCACTTTCCATTTAGGCTTTGGTACAATCATATGTGTGACCTTTGCATTTTGTGTCCAGAATACTACAGTGTTAAAATTTATATGTAGATAAGGTGACATGAGTATTTCTTCCACCATTATGGGGAGTAATATTCTGGAAACTTATAAATTAGTACTGGTGATACAAATAGGTGTACCTTGTGTTGATCATTATTGAGATGTTGCATGAATAGACCAGATTGTGAATAAAGTATATAACTGGTTCCAACTTTAAATAATGGATTGAGTTTGCATCTGAAAATATATTGGAAATCTTATATTGATATATATACAATCATTCCAACCAGTTATATATGTAATGGTAATATTAGGGTTACGGTTTAACGTGAAGAGTGAGTATTGCTTCAAAAATGATTATGGAATCAAAAATAATGTGTTTAGAAAGAAGTCTAGTGAAAAGACCAGTAAAGAAACATGGAGGAATACATGTGTTCTGAAGTAGTAAGTAAATGAGAGTGAACCAAATGCCTATAATTTTGTGAAGTTGTGGGTGAAAAAATATATCCTATGATGTCCATATACTGAAAAAATAGTAATGTACCAGTGTTGAGTAAAAATGAACTTCAAAATACATATCATGTCCCATAGCAATCTACTTGTATTGATGTTAAACTGGGTCAGGCACTGTAGAAATATTAGGATTTGTATGCACCACCTACTGAACTTAGTATTCAGTAGTAGGAAACCAATATGTATTACAGGTGTATAAATATTGCTGAAAATAATCTTGTAAAAATTGGATTTTGAACCCACATACATGAATATAAATGAATTTAGGGAGTGTATAATAAGACACATATTTTTCATATTTTTTAAAATCTGGAGAATATATATACATATATATATATATATAATATATATATATTATATATATATACATATATATACATATATAATATATATATATATATATATGTATATATATACACATATATATTTTTTTTTCCAGATTTAAAAAAAAATACATACACACACACACACACACACACATTAATATTTAGCAATATATATGCCAATCGAAATTCATCATGAAATATAATTCATCCACATATCCAAAAATATTCATTTTACTGAACATGGATTTATGTATAGTGTTTTTCACTAGGAAGCTCACCCATAGGTTGAATTTTCAGTCCCATCATTATTTAGGGAGAGTCATCTGTTCTCACAATTTTATATTCCAAAATCAGGGAGCTCACAAGAATGTCCGTGTGATACCAGGTAGGATATTATATATATATATATATATATATATATATATATATATATATATATATATGTATAAAAAAATACATGTGCTGAATAGGATACAGAGAAAGGGAGACAGGAATTTATATATGTGATAATTTTAAAAAATCATGGAGAAATATTACAATGAAAAGTTGACTAGATTTAAAACACATACTCTTGATAATGCAGAAGGCAAATAGAAGTATACACCTTGCTTCCTATGAAAGGCCTGTATTTCTATTCGGTTAGGTTTCTTTCTCTCCATGATATTAGGATTAGTAGTCAGAGTCTAGTAGGGTATGGGTTAGTGTCAGGGATTCAGTATTTCAAATGGAAAAAAGGAAAATGAATCTAATGTGTATGCAAAAATGTGATACACAAAAATCTTCCCTCTCTCATCCAGAACAATGCCTTGACATAACCATCGCTAAAAGTAAGACACAATTAGAGGAGAGGAGTTAGAAAATCTGAATATATATGTGGAATGGAAAATGCTCAGGAGTTCACAACACTGGAGGTGGAAGAACAGTTTCCAAAAGTAAGGGAGAGGGTAAACAATCCAGAAACATGGAGCTGTGCTGGCCTTGAGACTTCTTGAGAAACTTCCTCTGAGGTTGGGAACAAGAAATATATGTAATTGTTAGGAGACTTAGCTTCGTTTGTAGTGACACCATGAAATCTGGGTCTGCATCTCTATGACCTGGAGCACATGGTCCTTATTTTCTAATGAACATGAGGGAGCAGTTCTGAATTCTCTCTTTGTAGGTAAACTGTGGCCACTGGGAGCTAACTGTCTTTCCGTGTGGACTGTGAAGCCATTTGGTGATCCTCCACTTTCCAGGGTGTTTCTTACTGCTGCACTGGGAGTTTGGTATTTGCTTCACGAAATACAAGGAGTTCAACTGGGACAAAATGCTGGAGGGAGTTCTGTCATGTGTGGTTGGTCAGGGACGCAAAGAGAATGTATGAACCAGGCTTCTATCCTACATAGCTTTCCCCTTGACTATAGCAACCTGATTCTGAACATTGCCCTGAAACCTCTCCATATGACAAGATGCCTTTACATATAAAGGTCTCCTGCCTGCACCATGTCAGTCGCAAGTCTTTCGAAGCCAATGGAAGATCCAGGTGGTCCTACCAAAAATATTTATTTACACTCCTACAGTCCACTTCTCTACGCCCACTACTCATTAGGCTCCAAATTACTGGCATCTCTGTTCTACACCATTTTCACGAAAACCAGTCAATCAAGGCACTCTTTGGTACACTCATGATCAGCAACAGGAAATCCAAAGTTTATCCAGTGCCACCTGGTCATGGGAATTTCAAAAATTTTATGGTATTAATCTAGTCATTTTTCAAAAATGAAGTTAGAGGCACTGTGGGTTTCAATTAATTCAGGAACCATTAAATGGTGAGGAAGCTCATTTCAATGAAAGCTCTGGAGAACACTCACAGAAAAGCCTTCCAAAAGACTGGCCAAAAGGTCACATGAATCCAGACACATTGAGGTGTACAATGTGAGGTCCATATGTGTTTGGACTCTCAACTAGGGCTGCCAAGTCTTTAAGAATTAAATCATGTGATATCCTGGCTCAGAATTCCCGAGCTCTGTGGAAAGCCATCCTGGGCCTAGATCTCAGTTTCCAAAGGCGATTCTCACGTGTGGCCTAGTAAAATCCCAAGAGAACTCACGACAATACTTCTCTGAGGTCAGATCCAGAACTCATTCTTTAAGGGGAATCACACCAGAGTTCAAGCCCAGGTGATCCCAGTCATCTTTTCCAACTACCACACAAATTACCACAATTAAAACAAGAACACTCCCATATGGCCCTCATCTTCTTTCATATTGACACTCATCATAATTTTGCTGGAGGTTTCCATGAGGGGAGCAGACCAAGACAGTGTTCAAAATAAGCTCCTTTGGCCCTCATTTGCCTATAGTAAAGGTGGCCTGGACACCCATCCTGTGAACCAGGAGTGATCAAATAGGCCTGCCATTAATACCGCTCCAATTCTCCAATTTGAGGCCTACTGACTGTTTGGTTTAGATTCTTTATGTGTATTTTAGTCATGAAATAACCAAGCACCTATGGGCTAGCCTCTGCAGGTTTTGAAGAACTCATTTGACCCAAAGGATCCCTATTTTCACTTGATGGAGTTCAGGAACCTTACAGAGGAAGTCGAGAGACTTCATCCCAATGGCTGCTCTTTCTGCCATTTTTCCTTTGGATGCAAACATGGGAACTTTCTTTAGATCCATCAGGTGCTGAGAATCTAAGCCTCAGCAACACACAGGGGCAGGGGGCTGATTCAGTCATATCCCTTTTCAAAGCACTTAAGAAAAGAGCCACAGGTATGCCCAATCATTTCCATTTGAAAACTGTTTACTTCAGGCTTCACAAAGGGGTGGCCAGATGCAAAGAACTTCCTGACATTCAGGGCAACAGAACAATAGGTAAGCAAAAGGCCCAAAGCAGGGTTTCTCCTCTGAGACTTTCCTCGTCACACTGATATCTGAGTTTTCTGAGATGCTCGCCATCACCTACAGCTATCCAGTACATGGCCATGTCACAGAGCTTGGAGGTGGTACATATCTTGGACACAAAACCATGGGCCTATTCTTGAAATTGGCCGGAATTCAGGACGAAAATAGAAACTTAGGAAGTTAGCAGGTGTTGCTCATCCATAAGGCAAGCTACAGTCCATTCATAAACGGGGCAATATGAATGCTGAGAAGCTTTCTACTAGACACGACACATCCATTGATGAATTCTCTTTTCTAATGTCTACAACCACGGAAACAGTGGAATACACAGACATAGAAACACTCGCCCTGTGAAAAGACTTACTAGAAACAGTCCACTTCAAATGAAACAAACCGACTGTCCTACCTATTCTCAGAAAATGAGACAAAACCACAAACCCACAACCACACCCACAAAAGCACCTCCTTCCCCTAAGTAGGTCTTTGACTATCCGGAGTGTCCTCTGACTTGTAGGCCATAATACGTTCCCCCGAAATGGCCTGTCCTGTCTCTGATCTGGTCTCCTTGGCAAACTCTGTGAACTTCTCAGGAGCCAACGGTGAGCCACTAACACCTTTCTCAAGAAAAGCCCCGCTTCCGAGCTTTCCTGGCATTTGGCCTTCTCACGTCTGAAGGTACCAAGAAAGACTGACTGCATTTAGTAAATCCAAACAAGTGAGACCATAGGGACTGGGACTGGGACTGGCTCTGGGTGCCTGGCTTCCTGGATCCAAAGTTCAGAGAGTTCCATCACCATGGAAGTGAGGTGAGGTCACTTCCTTCCTGAACTGAATGAGGTCCCTGTCTTGGCAACCACTTTGTCTTAACTGTTACTTCCAAGGGTCCCATGAGATTGAGGCTGCCCCTACTTCCTGTGACACTTTCACAAGTTAGAATGGTATATCAACCATAGGCACCCAGGAATAGATCTCCACACAGGCCTGTTTTGGTCCATGTTCTCTACATTAAGAAGAGAATCTGATTCAGACACAACCTTTTATCCTGACCGGGTTGTTTGCCATGGAAGATGACTTTTGGTCTCTCAGGTCCTTCATAGCTGCCTACATCTTCTCCAGGGATCATTTCTGCATGGGCCTTTGAGGTTATCAGCAGGTGGAAGTTTCCCTACATTTCTGTATTTTAAAATCAACTCTTTCCCTGCTCTTCTATAAAGTTAGATTGAGGGAATAGTGTATGATTATGGTTAAAAACATGTTTGATTTGGGTTAGAAATCATTGTGCTGGATGAATAATGGTATTGGGAACCTGCTATGTGTATAAGAATATATAGGTGTAATATATGAATGAAAAAAGAAATCTAAGTATGATTTGAAGGCCAGAAGGGCATTGGGCCCTTGATGGGGATACGCAGCATTGAATTACGTTCTGCAGAGATGTCTCAGATAAATCGATATACAATGGCATAGGACCTTGTACTTTGCATGAATTAATGTGGAAGGAACATCCAGTCAAAAAGGGATAGTCGGTAGTGAAAGGTTAATAAAATAGGTACTTGCTATTTCCTGTTTTTCTGTATGCTTAAAAAAACACTGTTGAAATCTTGAGAAATGTTTGCTAATCTTGTTCTAGAATGTACTGTTCCCAACTGCCAAACTGCAGAATGTACTGCCTCACTCGGTGTCACGCGAACCGCCCACTCACCCTTACACATCAGTAAACTTCCCTCCCTTCCCTCTCCAAGGAATGTATGTAAGCTCTGTATAAGCTGTTCTCAGAGCTCTCTGATCTATTTAAGTTAGCTGTGAGCCCCAGCAAGCTGGACCCAAAATAACCCTTTGCTGTTGCATGAGACAGTCTCTTGGTAGTCTCTTCCTCCAACACTCACCTGACCTTTACATATTGAGGTTCCACCGAGTTCCGGCAGTGGCGGATGAGAGACCCCAACGGGCTCCTCTCGGAGCAAGTAAGGCGCCTCTTTCTGGTTTCAGGTGTCATGTTAGGGCTTGGCAAAATTGCTGGCGATGAAGAGCCTGGGGTCTCTCCGACGGTGGCTGAGAGACGTGTCACAGAGACATAGGGCACCTCCCTGGGGGACCCCGCAGAGGACTCGGAGAATCAAGGAACAATTGCTTCATCGACTCAGTGATATTTTGTTTTAGATTAGGTATTGCCATCCTATCGGGTTTTGCCGGCTACGCATTCCTGGTCTCAGTGTTGGACGTCCATTGCCTGTCTTTATGGTCTTGTCTTATCTGTGTCATGTGTCTTTGCTTTTACTGTTTGTGTACCTTTCATTATGGGACAGAGCACTTCAATGCCTCTGTCCCTGACCCTTGATCACTGAACCAAAGTCCGCTTAAGGGCTCAGAATCTTTCTTTTTTTAGTAAAACGCTGGACCTGGCAGACTCTCTGTGCCTCAGAATGGACCATCTTTGGAGTCGTATGGCCCCAAGAAAGATCTTTCTACTTCCCACTAATTTAAAAAGTCAGAGATATTGTCTTTCAGCCATGGCCACATAGCTATCCTGATCAACAGCCATATATCTTAACTTTGCAGGACCTCTGCAAATCTCCTCCTCCATGGGTGAAGCCTTTCCTTGCTCATGCCTCTGCTCATACTCCTTCCCACATGATCTCTCAAACCCTCACCTCTTCCTCCTCCTCCACCCTCTGTTTTCCCTGAGTCACAAGATTTGACTCTACTGGACTCTTCCTCCTCTCCTTATCCCCTGCCCTCGTCCCCTAACACACAACACACTCTAAGTGATTCCCCTGCTGCTGACTAAGCCTCTCTACCATTGGAGGAAGCTAAGCTGGTAATAGGATCTGATAATGGACCGATGTTCATGGCCCAGGTAAGTCAGGGGTTAGCCAGGAACCTGGGGATTAATTGGAAGTTATATTGTGCTTATAGACCCCAGAGTTCAGGACAAGTAGAAAGAATGAATAGAACCATTGAAGAGACCTTAACGAAATTAAGCTTAGAGACCAGCATAAAAGATTGGACTGTGCTCCTGACTTATGCAATGTTTCATGCAAGAAAAAATCCTTCTGTTTCTTTGAGTAACCTTACCCCCTGAGAAATTCTCTATGGTGGCCCTCGTCCAGTAAGGGTCCTAAGCCCAACTGTAAGACCTAAGGATCCTTTCCACACCCTCTTGCTTGACAGACTTAAAGCTCTTGAAAGAACTCAGTGATACCTGTGAAAATAGCTGCCCACTGTGTAACAAACTGTGTACCAGGGGATTCCACATCCATATCAAATAAGAGACTTCATGTATGTAAGATGACATCAGGTGTCATCCCTGGAACCCAGCTGGAAAGGACCATACCAGGTGCTACTTATAACACCTACAGTGGTAAAGGTATACAGAATCACTTCTTGGATCCATGCCTCTCATCTCAAGCCTGCTCCTTGTCCAGAATCTTTCTGGAAACTGGAAAAGACTGGTAACAGTTTCAAATTGTGGTTTCGCCATGTGGATAAGGTTATATACTCTCCCCTTGGCCACAAGTAGTCCTAACCCTCATCAGCCTTTTAAGCAGTGATGGCTGATCACATATCCTACTGGAAAATTGTATAATCTATCTCACATACATCCCCCTTAGGGACCTGGTGGCCATCTCTCCACCCAGACATTTGTCAGCTGGCCATAGGTTTTTTCTTTTGGGATATCCCTGATGAAGAAAATCCCACTAAAATACCATTAAATCCCTTCTGTACCATAGATAATGGAAACAAACATTATGGATGTAGGGATACGCGAGCCAGATGCAGGTTGGCTAGCCTAGATTACTTGTTTGCCCGGGAAACTATCAAAGCCACAAACAGTAACGGCTGTGTGGGGGAAAAACCGACTTCTTCTGTATGTCATGGAGATGTGAGCATACAGAGGCTGCCTGATGGAACCCCAATACTTCATCAAATTCAGTACACAGCATTGGCCATATTACCAAGTAGACAACAGAAAAAGGATGGCCCCCAGAGGGGTCTCTAGATCCTCAAATTTTGCGTGACCTTTTTAACTTCTGCAAGTGCTCAAAAGGGTGAAAGGAGATTCCCCTATGTGGAAGCCCTTTCCCTCCTTCACTCACATCCTGAACTATGCTTCTCCAATAGATTTTTATCCTCAGCCTTCTGCTCCAGACTCTCTGCTGTCACTCCCACCTCAGCAACGTGATTTCTCCCCTCCAATTACTAGATCAGAATCCCAAACCTCCATCAGTTCTCAGACAATTGCCCGCTTGTGAGGTAGCAGGTACTGAGGTACCCCTCCACCCACTCACTCCTCTCTCTTCCTGTCAGTGCCCACACCGGGTCCCACCAGGTACTCTTTCCAGCTAACCCAAAGCTCAAACGAGCTGAGGAGAGCTCTCAGACCCTTATCCAAGATGTAATATAAAGGGCCATTAAAGTTGCTTTGTCATCACTGAAAACAGGTTACTAAAATTTAAAGTCCCTCACAGGATTTTGGGATACTCACTCCCGTTTTCTGCTCTGCTCTACCTGTTCTACTGCTCAAGTTTTTTGCTAGGAAATTCCCAAACACCTTTCCAATTATTCTTTTACATCTCTCTTTTTCCTCATTCTCAGATCCTCGGAGCTTCTCTCAGCCCCAACTTCCCCGTATTCCCCCTCTGTACCAGGCCCACAGAACAGTCTTAAATGTCCTTCTCCAGAAGTCTTCACCATGGCTGACTTTAGAACTTTCAGCATAGAGTTTCTATAAAGAGTTCAATGTAGATAAACTTTCTCTTTTTGTATTGCCCTGTTATACTTGGCCACTGGCTAAAAAACTCAGTACTTCTAAGCTAGACAACCCCTAAATAGTTTTTCACAAAATATGTGAACAAGTCCTCTGGCCTTCAGCTGGGGCTTCACAGAAATGGCCACATTTCTAAGATAAAGAAATTACCAACTGGGCTCCGTTGTAACAGCTGGCAGGGGGAAAATAAGAAAGGGAATAAAAAGCTCTCCTCCTCCCAGGTGTCCTTGAAAATTTAACTTGCCCAGAACAGAGGAAAAATCAGAAACATATACTGCTTTTTTGAACTTCTGCAGACTGTAAACTTCTGAGCCCCATCCCTTATATGTTGGGTACACAATTCTGAAACTACGTAAACTTGAGTTTCAGGGGATTAATTGATTACAACAGAAGCAATGCCTCTGAATCCAGTTGCAACAATATAAGACTGTTTCCCTGTCTTCAGTGCTATCTTAGGTGCCTTGCCTTGTCTGTCCCTACAACAGCATAATTCTATATACTTAAACATTGTTTATGTTTTCATGAAATGGTCAACAGATGTGATTATTTTGAAATGTTGCAGATGTTTCCCAGAAAGCTCTATCATGACGCAGGTTCGTTTGAAGATCAAATAGGGGGGGCATACAACCGGTTCCACTGGGAACTTGTATCCCTCACTTTAGCCATCCTATTAGGAATAGGAGTTGCTGCACGGGTGGGCACAGGAACCACTGCCATTGTCCATGGGACACAACAAATGACCCAATTAGAAGAAGCAATAGAGCAAAACTAAGATATTAGAAACCTCCATCAGAGCTTTGCATGAATCTTTAACCTCTCTCTCTGAAGTTGTTTTAAAGAACAGTTGAGGGTTGGACCTCCTCTTCATTAGAGAAGGGGGCCTTTGTGCTGCATTGAGGGAAGAATGTTGTTTTTATGCTGACCATACTGGAGTTGTAATAAAATCTATGAGTAAATTTAAAAGACACCTTGAAGAGCATCAACAAGAGAGAGAGGCCCAAAAAGGGTGGCTTGAGTCTTGGTTCACACACTCCTCCTGGTTAACTATGTTTTTATCAACCCTGGCCGGTCCAATAATAATCCTCATATTATTGCTAACTATAAAATCCTGTTTGCTCAACCGGGTAATTTCTTTTCTCCAGGCTCAAATTGGACGAGTTAAACTTATGGTAATACCCCACTAGCAGACATAGAATGTGACACCCTCCAATGATCATTTTTATGATTAAAAGTAGCCAGAAGAAGAAGTGGGGAATTAAAGGTTAATAAAATATGTACTTGTCACTTCTTGTTTTTCTGTATGCTTAACAAAACACTATTGAAATCTTGAGAAATGCTTGCAAATCTTGTTCCCAGAATGTTCTGTCCCCAACTACCCAACTGCAGAATGTACTCCCTCACCCAGTTGAATGCAAACCACCCACTCACCCTGACCCATCAATAAAATTCCCTCCCTGCCCTCTCCAGGGAAAGTATATAAGCTCTATTTAAGCTATTCTCAGGGCTATCTGCTCTATTCAAGTGATCTCTGAGCCCCAGCATGCTGGACACCCAAAAAACCCTTTGATGTTGCAAGAGATAGTCTGTTGGTGGTCTCCTCCTCTGAAGCTCGCCCCACATTTACTTGGATGATTGAATGTAGAAGAGAACATTCAGTCAAAAATGATAGTCTGTAGCATTAGGAAGATAGTCAGTACTTTTATGAAGAAGGGTGAGTATAGGAATTGGAAAAAAATTTCTTTAGCAATAGGGTTTCGATTAGAGAGTGAATGTAAATGTCAGCACAGGTGAAGAGTCAGTCACAATGATGAACTGGGGAAAATATGTAGGAAAGCAGATATCAATAGAGACATTACAAAATCAGGCAAAGTATAAAGTGAGTGATAGGATTAGATATTTTGAACAGGGTTGAGTTTAAATATATAATCTTAGGAAGAAACAAATATGTAGTCACAATTAGGATTGACATTTGAGAGCATTAGGCAAATTTCAGGTGGATGAATATTTCTCAGAATAATCTTGTGAATAGTTGATTATAAATCCACATAATAAACATGAATGAATTTAGGGAGTGTATATAAGACACATATATTTCATATTTTGAAAAATCTGGAGAGTGTATATATATATATATATATATATATATATATATATATATATATATATATATATATATATACAAAACACACACACAGATAAAAAAGTAGCAAAATACATGTCAATCAAAATTCATAATAAAATATATATCATCCACAGATCTAAAAATATTAATTTTACTGAACATGGATTTATGTATAATGCTGTTCAACTAGCAAGCTCAACCATAGGTTGAATATCCAATTCCAACAAGTTTAGTAGGAGTGATCTCTTCTAACAATTTGTATCTGCCAAGTCAGCCACCTCACAAGAATGTACGTGTGGTACCAGGAAGGAATCTATATGTGCATATAAGAATACAGAGAAAGGGAGACAGGAATTCACATATTTGTTAACCTTAAAAATACATGGACAACTATTTCAACAATAAATTGACTAGATTCATAACTCCAACTCTGTATCATGCAAAAGAAAAGTACAACAATACACCAGGCCTACTCTGAACTGCTTGTATTTCGATTCTGTTTGGGTTATTTTTCTCCATCATATTAGAATTAGTAGTCAGAGTCTGGTCGGGTATGGGTTAGAGTCAGGGATTCAGTATTTTGAATGGAAAATAGAAAACTGAATCCAATGTTTATGCAAATATATGCTACGGAAAATTCTTCCCACTCTCCTCCAGAACAATGCCTTGACATTACCTTCGCCCCAAGTAAGACACAATTAGAAGAGAAGAGTTAGAAAATCTGTGAATACCTATCAGGAATGGAAAATGCTCCAGATTTCACATCTTTGGAGGCGGTAGAGGAGTTTCCAAAAGTAAGGGACAGGGTAAACACTCCACAAATATGGAGCTCTGCTGGCCTAAAGACTTTTTGAGAATCTGCCTTTAAGGTTGGGCACTTAAAATATATGTTGTTTTCAGGAGCTTTAGCTTTATTTGTAGTGAGACAATCAAAGCTCGATCTGCATCTATGTGACCTGGAGGACATGGTTATTTATTTTTCAATAAAAATGAGGCAGCAGTGCTGAATTCTCTCTTTGTAGGTAAACTGTGGCCACTGAGGGCTAAGTGTCTCCCCATGTGGACTGTGAAACAACTTGGTCATCCTCCAATTATCGTGGTGTTTCTTGCTGCTGCACTGGGAGTTTGGTATTTGCTTCATTAAATACAATGAGTTCAAATGGGAAACAGTGCTGAAGGGAGTTCTGTCAGCTGTGGTGTGCAGGGTCTCCAGGAGAATGCACCAACCAGGGTTCTATCCCACGTAACTTGCCCCCTTGACAATAGCAACATGATTCTGAACATTGCCCTAAAACCTCTCCATATAAAAATATGCCTTTATGTATATGGGTCTGATGGCTGCACCATGTCAGTCTCAAGCCATTTGGAAGCCAATGGAAGATCCACATGGCCCCACCACAGATGTTTTATCACTCACTTGCGTAACACTTCTCTAGGCCCACTACTCACTAGGCTTCTACTTACCAGCATCTCTGTTCTACACCATTTTCCTGAAACCCAGTCAATCAAGGCCCTGTCTGGTATATTCATGATCATCAACAGGACATCAAAGGTCCTCCAGTGACATCTGGTCATGGGAATTTTAAAAATTTCATGGTAATTATCTAGCAATTTTTCACGGATGAAGTTGGAGGCACTGTGGTTTGCAATTCATTCAGGAACCATTAAAGGGTTAGGAAGCTAATTTCAGGGAAAGCTCTGGAGCACTCTCACAGGCAAGGCTACCCAAAGAGTGCCCAAAAAGTCACATGAAGCGAGGCCAATTGAGGTCTATAAAGCGAGGTCCATGTGTGTTTTGAATCTCAATAATGCATGCCAAGTCTTTCAGAATAAAATCATGTAATATCCTGGCTGAGATTCCCAGTGTTCTGTGGAAAGCCAACCTGTGCCTAGATCTCAGGTTCCAATGGCAACTTCATGCCTGGCCTCCTAAAATCCCAACAAAATTCATGGAAATACTTCTCTCAGGTCAGTTCCAGAACTCAGTCTATATGGAGAATCACACCAGAGTTCAAGTCCAGGTGGACCCAGACAACTCTTCCAACCGCGACTCAAATGAAAACAATTAAAACCAAAATACTCCCTCATGACCCTATTCTTCTTCCATATAGACACTAATCATAACCTCTTCCTGGAGTTTTCCATGAGTTGTGCAGCCCAAGAGAATGTCCAAAATAAGCTTCTTGCACCTCTTTTGCCTAACTTCAGGGTGGCCTGGGCACCCTTCCTGTGAATCAGGAGTGATCACATAGGCCTGCCCTTAATACTGCTCCGCTTATCCAATTTGAGGCTCTCTGACTGTGGGGTCTAGATTCTTTATGTGAATTGGAGACATGAGAAAAGCCAAAACAGTGTCCAAAATCAGCTCGCTTGCCCCTCATTTGCCTAAAGTCAGGGTGGCCTGGACATCGTTTCTGTGAACGAGGAGTGATCAAATAAGCCTGCCGTTAATACTTCTGTGTTTCTCCAATTTGACGCCTACTGATTTCAGGTATCAATTCTTTATGTGATTTGGAGTTATGCGAAAACCCAAGCACCTCTGCAGGGAATTGAAGAACTCATTTGACCCAAAGAATCCCTATTCTCACTTGATGGAGTTCAGGAAATTAACAGAGGAAGGCAAGAGACTTCATCCATAATGAATGATTTTTTTTTTGCCATTATGGTTTTGGACGCACACATGGGACCATTCTTTAGATCCATCAGGTGCTGAGAATCCAAGTCATAGACACAAACATGGCCAAGAGACTAATTCAGACACATCCCTTCCCAAAGCAATTAAGCAAAGAGCCACAGGTGATGACATTCATTTCCATTTGAAAACTGTTTACTTCAGGCTTCACAAAGTGGTGGATTGAGGCAAAGAACTT
Source organism: Callospermophilus lateralis (assembly GCF_048772815.1). NCBI lineage: Eukaryota > Metazoa > Chordata > Mammalia > Rodentia > Sciuridae > Callospermophilus > Callospermophilus lateralis. Next base: position 1,049,952 of record NW_027514452.1, on the reverse strand, counting down.
CCTGACATTCAGTGCAAAACAACAATAAGTAAGCAATAGGCCCAAAGCAGGGTTTCTCCACTGAGACTTTCCTGGTCACACTGATATCTGCGTTTTCTGAGATGCTCGCCATTCTCTTCAGCTATCCAGTACATGGCCATGTCACAGAGTTTGGAGGTGGTACATATTTTGGACACAAATCCATGAACCTATTCTGGATAGTGGCCAGAATTCAGGAAGAAAACAGCAACTTAGAAAGATAGCAGGTGTTGCACATCAAAAAGACAAGCTGCACTCCATTCATATATTGGGCAGGTTGAATTATGGGAAGATTTACACTAGACAGTACACATCCATTAATGCATTCTCTTTTCCAATATCTACAACAATGGACACAGTGGGATACACAGACATAGAAACACTTGCCTTGTCAAATGACTTACTAGAAACTGTCCACTCCAAACCAAACTAACCGCCTTTCCCATCTATTCTCAGAACATGAGAAAAAACAATAAACCCATACCCACTCCCACAATGGCACCTCCTTCCCCCAATTAGGTCTGTGACTATCCAGATTGTCCTCTGACAGGTGGGCCATATTATGTTCCCCTGAAATGGTCAGTCTTCTCTAAGATCTGGTGAAATATAAGTATGAAAACAGAAATCTAGGTATGATTTGAAGCCCAGAAGGGTTTTTCCCTTGATTGGGATACTTAGCTTTGAATTATGCTCTGCAAAGTTGTCTCAGATAATTCGATATACAATGGCATAGGACCTTTTACCTTACATGATTGAATGTAGAAGAGAACATACAATCAAAAAGGGATAGTCGGTAGGATTAAGAAGATAGTCGGTAGGTTTAGAAAGAAGAGTGAGTATAGGATTTGGACCAAAAGTTCTTTAGCAATAGGGTTTCGATTATAGAGTGAATGTAAATGTCAGCACATATGAAGTGTCAGTCACTAGGATCAACTTGGGAAAATATGTAAAAAAGCAGATATCAATAGAAACATTACGAAATCAGGCAAAGTATAAAGTGAGTGATAGGATTAGACATTTTCAACAGGGTTGAGTTTGAATATATAAATTAGGAAGAAACAAATATGTAGTCACCAATAGGATTGACAATTGACAGCATTAGGCAACCTGGACATGGATGTTTTTAGTAATCCATGTACACTTTACATTTAGGCTTTGGTACAATCATAAATGTGACTTTTACATTTTTTTTGTCCAGAATATTACTTTGATTAAATGTATATGTACATCAGGTGACATGAGTATGTCTTCCACCATTTCTGCGAGCAATATATTGAAGATGTAAAATTAGAATCGGGGGTACAAATAGGTGTACCCTGTGTCTATGAATATAGAGATAAAGCATGAATAGACCCTAATGTGAATAAATAATATAACTTTTTTCAACTTTGAAAAATGAATTGATCTAATATCTGAAAAATTACAGGAAATTGTATATTGATATACAATCATTCATTCCAAGCAGTTATACATCTAATGGTAATATTCGTGTTTTGGTTTATCATGAAGAGTGTGTGAGTTTTGCTTCAAAAGTGAGTTTGGAAATCGAAAATAATGTGTTTGGAAAGAAGACTCATGAAAATACCAGTAAAGAAACCCTGACAATACATGTGTTCTGAAGCAAAAAGTGATTAAATTTGAAACAAATGCCTATAAATTTGTGAACTTGTGGATGAAATGTATATCCTATGATGTGCAAAAACTGAAGAAATAATAATGTACCAGTGTCGAATACAAATGAATAAAGAATTACATATCATGTCCCATAGGAATCTACTTGCATTGATGTTAGACTGGGTCAGTTACTGTAGAATAATTAGGATTTTTATGCATCATTCCCTGAAGTTAGTTTTCAGTACTAGGAAACAAATATGTATTTCAGGTGGATGAATATTTCTGAGAATAATCTTGTGAAATGTTGATTAAAAATCTACATACATGAACATGAATGAATTTAGAGAGTGTATATTAGACACATATATTTCATATTTTGAAAAATCTGGAGAGTGTATACACACACACACACACACAAATAAAAAACACTCACAGACATTAAAAAGTAGCAATATAAATGCCAATCGAAATTCATCAGTAAATATATATCATCCACAGATGCAAAAATGTTTATTTTACTGAACATGAGTTTATGTATAATGTTGTTCTACTAGGAATAGGTTGAATTTTCAGTTCCAACAGCGTTTAGGAGGAGTGATCTCTTCTCACAATTTGTATCTGCCAAGTCACTCACCTCACAAAGATGTACGTGTGATACCTGGTAGTATTCTATATATGCATATAAATATACAAGTGTGAATAGGCTAAAGAGAAAGGGAAACATGAATTCTCATATTTGTTAACTTTAAAAACACATGGAGATCTTTTTCTATTAAACATTGACCAGATTTATAACTCCTACCTTGTATAATGCAAAATGCAAGTCCAACTATACAACATGCCTCCAATGAACTGCTTGTATTTCTATAGGTTTGTGTTATTTTTCTCTATCATATTAGGATGAGTTGTCTGAGTCTAGTAGGTATGGGTTAGTGTCAGGGATTCAGTATTTCAAAAGGAAAATTGGAAATTGAATCCAATTTGTATGCAAATATATGCTGCACAAATATCCTCCCACTCTCTTCCAGAACAATGCCTTGAAATTACCTTCACCCCAAGTAAGACACAGTTAGAGGAGAATAGATAGAAAATCAGTGAATACATATCTGGAATGGAAAATGCTCAGGAGTTCACAACCTTGGAGGTTGTAGAGGAGTTTCCAAAAGTAAGGGACAGGGTAAACACTCCACAAAAAACTGCCTAAAAACTGTTAGAGCAACTGCCTCTGAGTTTGGGAACGTGAAAATTATGTTTTTGTCAGGAGAATTGGCTTCCTTTGTAGTGAGACCATCAAAGCTGGGTCTGCCTCTATGTGACGTGGAGGACATGGTATCTTATTTTCCAATGAACATGAGGTAGCAGTGTTGATTTTCTTCTTTTTAGGTAAACTGTGGCCTCTGGGGGCTACGTGTCTCCCCGTTGGACTGTGAAGCCATTTGGTCCTCCTCCACTTTTTGTGGGGTTTTTGCTGCTGAACTGGGAGTTTGGTATTTGCTTCATGAAATTCAAGGAGTTCAACTGAGACACAGTGCTGGAGGGAGTTCTGCCATGTGCGGTGGTTCAGAGTCTGCAGAAGAATGCACCAACCACGCTTCTATCCCTCAAAGCTTGCCACATTGCATCCTTGTCCATAGCAACCTGATTCTGAACATTGCCCTGAATCCTCTTCATATAACAAGATGCCTTTAATTACAAGGGTCTGCTGGCTGCTTCATGTAATCCACAAGCCATTTGGAAGCCAATGGAAGATCCACATTGCTCCAACAGAGATGTTTTATCACACTCCTGCCCACCAAAGCTCTAGGCCCACTTCTCAGCAGGCTGCAACTTTCTGGCACCTCTGTTCTACACCATTTTCATGAAACCCAGTCAAGCAAGGCACTGTCTGGTACATCCATGATCAGCAACAGGACATCCAAAGGTTCTCCAGTGCCACCTGGTCATGGGAATTTCAAAAATTTCATGGTATTTATTTAGACATTTTTCAAGGATGAAGTTGGAGGCACTGTGGGTTTCAATTCATTCAGGAACCAGTAAATGGTGAGCAAGATTATTTCAATGAAAGCTCTGGAGAACCCTCACAGGCAAGGCTTCCCAAAGAATGGCCAAAAGGTCACATTAAGCCAGGCCCATTGAGGTCTACAATATGAGGTCCATGTGTGTTTTCACTCTCAACTATGGCTGCCAAGTCTTTCGAATGAAATCATGTGATATCTTGGCTGAAATTCCCAGAGGTCTGTGGAAAGCCACTCTGGGGCTAGATCTCAGTTTCCAAGGGTGACTCTCATACATGGCCTCTTAAATCAAAACACAATACATGGCAATACTTCTCTGAGATCAGTTCCTGAACTCAGTCTATAAGGGGAATCACACCAGAGTTCAAGCCCAGGTAGACCTTGTTATGTCTTCCAACTGTCACACAAATATCCACAATTAAATCCAAAACACTTCCACATGGCACTCATCTTCTTCCATTTACACAATCATCATAACCTCTGGCTGGAGGTTTCCAGGAGGGGTGCAGCCCAAGACAGTGTCCAATATAACCTCCCTTGCCCCTCTTTTGCCTAAAATCAGGGTGGCCAGGACATCCTTCTAGTGAACCAAGAGTGATCAAATTGGCCTGCCATTAATATGGCACTGCTTCTCCAATTTGAGGCCTACTGACTGTGTGTTTTAGATTCTTAATGTGAATTGGAGTCTTGAGAAAAACCAAGCACTTATGGGCTAGCCTCTGCAGGGTTTTGAGGAACACATTTGAACCAAATGATCACTGTTCTCACATGATGGAGAACAGGACACTTACAGAGGAATGCGAGAGACTTCATCCACACTGACTACTCTTTTGCCCATTTTGGTTTTGGATGCACACATGGGATCCTTCTTTAGATTCATCAGGTGCTGAGAATCTAAGCCACAGTCTCACACAGGGCCAAAAGACTGATTCAGACACATCCCTTTCCAAAGCAATTAAGCAAAGAGCCACAGGTGATGCCCTTTCATTTCCATTTGAAAACTGTTTTCTTCAAGCTTCACAAAGGGGTGGCCTGAGGCAAAGACCTTCCTGACATTCAGGGCAACAGAACAATTGATGAGCAAAAGGCCCAAAGCAGGGTTTCTTCACTTAGAATTTCCTGGTCAAACTGATATCTGAGTTTTCTGAGATGCTCCCATTTCTTTCAGCTATCCAGTACATGGCCATGTCACAGAGCTTGGAGGTGGTACATATTTTGGACACAAAACCATGAGCCTATTCTGGAGAGTGGCCAGAATTCAGGAAGAAAACCAGAACTTAGGAAGATTGTTGGAGTTGTCCACCCATAAGTCAAGCCGCAGTCCATTCATAAATTGGGCAGAATTCAGGAAGAAAACAGGAACTTAGGAAGATTGTTGGAGTTGTCCACCCATAAGCCAAGCCGCAGTCCATTCATAAATTGGGCAAGTTGAGTCTAGACAGGACACATCCAATGATTCATTCTCTTTTCTAATATCTAAAACCACGGACACAGTGGGATACACAGACAAAGAAACACTGGCCTTGTCAAACGACTTACCAGAAACAGTTCACTCCAAACCAAACAAACCACCTTTCCTACCTATTCTCAGAACATGAGACAAAATCTCAAACCCACACCCACACACACAAAGGAAGCTCCTTCCCCCAAGTAGGTCTGTGACTATTGGGAGTGTCCTCTGACTGGTGGGCCAAACTATGTTCTGATGAAATCGCCTGTCCTGTGTCACATATGGTCTCCTTGGCCAAATCTGTGAAGTTGTCACTAGCCAGCGGTGAGCCACTACCTGCTTTCTCAGGAAAGGCCCCTCTTTAGAGCTTTCCTGACATTTGTTCATCCTCACCTCAGTAGGTACCAAGAAAGACTGACTCTGTCCTTGGTAAATCCAAAAAATACGACCACTGGGACTGGGACTGAGACTGGCTCTGGGTGCCTGGCTTCCCGGATTCCAAGTTCAGAGAGTTCCATCACCAAGGAAGTGAGGTGAGATTACTTCCTTCAGGAATTCTTTGAGGTCATTGCCTTGGCAACCACTTTGTCCTAACTGTTGCTTACAATACTCCTATGAGATGGAGGCTGCCCTTTCTTCCTGTGACACTTTTACAAGTTAGAATGGTATATCAACCATAGGGACCCTGGAACAGCTCTCCACACATGCCTGGTTTGGTCTATCTTCTCTACATTAACAAGAGAGAGGCTTATTCAGACACAACCCTTCATCCTGGGAAGGTTGTTTGCGATGGAAGATGACATTTGCTCTCTCAGGTCCTTCATAGCTGCCTACATCTTCTCCAGGGATCAAGTCTGCATGGACATTTGAGGTTCTCAGCAGGAGGAAGATACCCTACATTCCTGTATTGTAAGACGAACTCTGTCCCTGCTCTTCTGCAAAGTTAGATTAAGGTAAGACTGTATGGTTAGGGTTAATAACATGTTCGATTTGGGTTACGAATCATTGCGAAGGATGATTAATAGTATTGGGAACCTGCGATATTTATAAGATTATAGAGGTGAAATATAAGTATGGAAACAGAAATCTAGGTAAGATTTGAAGCCCAGAAGGGCATTAGGCCCTTGATTGGGATACTTAGCTTATAATTACGTTCTGCACAGATGTCTCAGATAAATCGATAATCAATGGCATAGGACCTTACACCTTGGATGATTGATTTTAGAAGAGAACATCCACTCAAATTGAGATAGTCGGTGGGATTAGGAAGGTAGTCAGTAGGTTTAGGAAATAGAGTGAGTATAGGATTTGGGGCAAAAGTTCTGTAGCAATAGGGTTTTTGTTATAGAGTGAATGTAAATTTCAGCACATGTGAAGAGTCAGTCACATGATGAACTGGGGAAAATATGTAAAAAGGAAAATATCAATACAGACATTATGAAATGAGGCAATTATACAGTGAGTGATAGGATTAGACATTTTCAATAGGGTTGAGATTGAATACATAATCTTAGGAAGAAACAAATATGTCGTCACCAATAGGAATGACATTTGAAAGCATTAGGCAACCTGGACATTTATCGTTTTAGTAATCCATGTTCACTTTGCATTTAGGATTTGGTACAATCATAAGTGTGATCTTTGCATTTTGTGCCCAGAAAAATATTGTGATCAAATGTGTATGTAGATCATATGACATGAGTATTTCTTCCACCATTACTGGGAGCAATATTTGAAGACATATAAATTAGTATTGGGGGTACAAAGTAGTGTACCCTGTGTCTTTGAATATAGAGATAATGCATGAATAGACCATACTGTGAATAAATATTATAACTGGTTCCACTTTAAATAATGGATTGAATTGATATCTGAAAATATATAGGAAATCATATATTGACATACAATCATTCACTCCAACCAGTTATATATATAATGGTAATCTTAGGGTTATTGTTTATCATGAAGTGTAATGTTTTGAACAACCTACAATAAAAATTAATTAAAAAAAATAAAAGAAAAAAAAAGAAAAAAAAAGAAATATGGAGGAGTTCATGTGTTCTGAAGCAGGAAGTGATTGAAAGTGAAACAAGTGCCTATAAATTTTCTAAATTGTGAATGAAATATATATCCTGTTATGTGCATAAACTGATGAAATAGTAATGTACCAGTGTTGAATAAAAGTGAACGTCAAAATACACATCATGTCCAATAGGAATCTACTTGCATTGATGTTAAACTGGGTCAGTTACCGTAGAAATATTAGAATTGCATGCATTATTCACCAAAGAGAGTTTTTTTTAATTTTTATTTATGGTTGTTCAAAACATTACATAGTTCTTGATATATCATATTTTACACTTTGATTCAAGTGGGTTATGAACTCCTATTTTTACCCTGTATACAGATTGCAGAATCACATCAGTTACACATCCATTGATTCACATATTGCCATACTAGTGTCTGTTGTATTCTGCTGCCTTTCGTATCCTCTACTATTACCCCTGGCCTCCCCACCCCTCCCCACTTCTCTCTCTACTCCCTCTACTGTAATAAATTTCTCCCCCTTGTATTATTTTTCCCTTTCCCCTCAATTCCTCTTGTATGTAATTTTGTATAACCCAGAGGGTCTCCTTCCAATTCCATGCAATTTCCCTTCTCCCTCCCTTCCTCCTCTCATCCCTGTTTAATGTTAATCATCTTGTCATGCTCTTCATCCCTATCTGTTCTTAGTTACTCTCCTTATATCAAAGATGACATTTGGCATTTGTTTTATAGGAATTGTGTAGCTTCACTTAGCATAATCTAGTCTAATGCAATCCATTTCCCTGCAAATTCTATGATTTTTTATTTTTCAATGCAAAGTAATAATCCATTGTGTATAAATGCCACATTTTTTTTATCCATTCTTCTATTGAAGGGCATCTAAGTTGGTTCCACAGTCTTGCTGTTGTGAATTGTGCTGCTATGAACATCGATGTAGCAGTGTCCCTGTAGCATGCTCTTTTTAGGTCTTTAGTGAATAGACCAAGAAGGGCAATAGCTGGGTCAAATGGTGGTTGCATTCCAAGCTTTCCAAGAAATATCCATACTGCTTTCCAAATTGGCTGCACCAATTTGCAGTCCCACCAGCAATGTACAAGTGTACCTCTTTTCCCACATCCTTGCCAGCACTTCTTGTTGTTTGACTTCATAATGGCTGCTAATCTTACTGGAGTGAGATGGTATCTTAGGGTGGTTTTGATTTGCATTTCTCTGACTGCTGGAGATGGTGAGCATTTTTTCATGTACTTGTTGATTGATTGTATGTCCTCATCTGAGAAGTGTCTGTTGAGGTCCTTGGCCCATTTGTTGATTGGGTTATTTGTTATCTTATTGTCTAATTTTTTGAGTTCTTTGTATACTCTGGATATTAGGGCTCTATCTGAGGTGTGAGTAGTAAAGATTTCTTTCCAGTATGTAGGCTCCCTATTTACCTCTTATTGTTTCTTTTGCTGAGAAAAAACTTTTTTAGTTGAGTAAGTCCCATTTGTTGATTCTAGTTATTAACTCTTGTACTATAGGTGTCCTATTGAGGAATTTGGAGCCCAACCCCACAGTATGTACATCGTAACCAAATTTTTCTTCTATCAGACAGTGTGTCTCTGATTTGATATCAAGGTCCTTGATTCATTTTGAGTTAACTTTTGTGCATGGTGAGAAAAAGGGATTCAGTTTCATTTTGTTATATATGGATTTTCAGTTTTCCCAACACCATTTGTTGAAGATGCTATCCTTCCTCCATTGCATGCTTTTAGCTCCTTTATCAAATATAAGATAGTTGTAGTTTTGTTGATTGGTTTCTGTGTCCTCTATTCTGTACCATTGGTCCACCTGCCTGTTTTGGTACCAGTACCATGCTATTTTTGTTACTATTGCTCTGTAGTATAGTTTGAAGTCTGGTATTGCTATACCGCCTGATTCACACTTCCTGCTTAGCATTGTTTTGCAATTCTGGGTCTTTTATTTTTTCATATGAATTTCATGATTGCTTTCTCTATTTCTACAAAAAATGCCTTTGGGATTTTGATTGGCATTGGATTAAACCTATAGAGAACTTTTGGTAATATCGCCATTTTGATGATGTTAGTTCTGCCTATCCATGAACAGGGTATATTTTTACATCTTCTAAGATCTTCTATTTCTCTCTTTAGGGTTCTGTAGTTTTCATTGTATAAGACTTTCACCTCTTTTGTTAGTTTGATTCCCATTTTTTTTTTTAGGATATTGTGAATGGAGTGGTTGTCCTCATTTCCATTTCAGAGGATTTGTCACTGATATACAGGAATGCCTTTGATTTATGCGTGTTGATTTTATATCCTGCCACTTTGCTGAATTCATTTATTAGCTCTATTAGTTTCTTTGTAGAACCTTTTGGGTCTGCTAGGTATAGAATCATGTCATCTGCAATAGTGATAATTTAAGTTATTCTTTTCCTATTTATATGCCTTTAATTTCTTTCATCTGTCTAATTGCTCTGGCCAGTCTTTTGATAACTATATTGAACAAAAGTGGTGAGAGCAGGCATCCCTGTCTTGTTCCAGATTTTAGAGGGAATGTCTTCAATTTTTCTGCATTCAGAATGATGCTAGCCTGCGGTTTAGCATAGATTGCTTTTACAATATTGAGGAATGTTCCTGTTATTCCTAGTTTTTCTAGAGTTTTGAACATAAAGGGATGCTGTACTTTGTCGAATGCTTTTTCTGCATCTATCTAGATGATAATATGGTTTTTATTTTAAGTCTATTGATGTGGTGAATAACATTTATTGATTTTCGTATATTGAACCCTCCTTGCATCCCAGGGATGAATCCTACTTGATCATGGTGCACATTTTTTTGATATGTTTTTGTATCTGATTTGCCAGAATTTAATTTAAGATTTTTGCATTTAGGTTCATTAGAGATATCGGTCTTTAGTCTTCTTTCTTTGAAGTGTCTATCTGGTGTAGGAATCAAGGTGATATTGGCCTCGTAGAATGAATTTGGAAGATCTCCCTCTTTTTCAATTTTCTGAAATAGCTTTAAAAGTATTGGTATTAGTTCATATTTAAAGGTATTGTAAAACTCTGCTGTATACCCATACTGTCCTGGGATTTTCTTAGTTGGTAATCTTTGGATGTTTTTTTTTTATTTCCTCAATTGATATTGGTATGTTTAGGTTGTCTATATCCTCCTAACTCACTCTGGTCAGATCATATGACTTAAGAAATTTTTTGATGCCTTCACTATCTTCTATTATTTTAGAGTATAAGGATTCAAAGTAATTTCAGATTATCTTCTGTATTTCTGAAATATCTGTTGTGATATTGCCTTTTTCATCCCGTATGATAGTAATTTGAGTTCTCTCTCCTCATCGTTAGCATGGCTAGGGGTCTGTCCATTTTATTTATTTTTTCCTCCAATTGGTGTGACGTGTCTACCACGCCCGTGGACCCCTGTGGTGTTCTGCCAATCAGTCGCAGGTCTGCCTACCTTGCAGGCGTGGGCGGTGGCACTGCTCTACTCCTACTCCAATTGGGGTGACGTGACTACCACGCTGGCGGGCCGCTGTGCCTGGTCCGCCGGTTGGTCGCAGGTCTGCCTACCTTGTGAGCACGGGCTACAGATCTGTTCTGCCCCTACTCCAAATATGGTAAAGTGTCTGCCGCGCCAGCCAGCCGCTGGGCCTCTTCTTCTGGTCAGGTGCAGGTCTGCTACCTTGCGGGCGCGGGTGGTGGCTCTGCTCTGCCCCTACTCCAATTGGTGTGTCGTTACTACCATGCCGGCAGCTTGCTGTGCCTGTTCTGTGCGTGGGCGAAGGCTCTGCTCTGCCCCTACTCCTATTGGGGTGATGTGACTACCATGCTGGTGACCCTCTGGGATTTTACTAGGCGTGGGAGAAGGCTCTGCTCTGCAACTACTCCAATTGGGGTGACGTGACTACCACACCTGCGCGTCGCTGGGCCTGTTCTGTGCACGGGCGGCAGCTCTGTTCTGCCTCTACTCCAATTGGGTTGACGTAACTACCATGCAGGTGTGTCACTGGGTCTGTTCCAGTCACGGGCAGCTGCTCTGCTCTGCCCCTCTGGCTTGATGACAAAGTGAGAGAGACCCGGGTGTTTGTGACTCACTTTCTTCACCAGGAGACCAACTGTTTCTGTCACTGCTGGTATCAATGAAGTTATCTCCTCTGCTGCTTTCTGATGACATCAGAAATTTACCATGTTGGTATCCCATGTGAAAGGCAGCATTTCGTTCCCTTTTCTGGGTGACCAAAGCAATGAGTGAGTCCTGACCGGCCCTCACAAGCCGTGTCTCAATCCTGTTGCCACTGCCTATGAAGGCTCGGTTGATATTTACCTCCACAGTATTCAGCAAGACCCGGACCGAGAAGCAGTTTCCGCGGGTTCTTTAGCCCTGGGCCAGATCAGTTCCGAGAGGTGGAATTCGGCCGCTCTGGGCTTTGTGTATGTTCTAATAGGAGCAGGCTCCAAGACGGAGTTTCTGCAGGTTCTTTAGCACTGAGCCTGAGTAATTTGTCTGCAACACAAAGGTGAATGGCATCCTGAAATTACCTGTTCTATAGCTGAATGAGCTTCGATCAGTCAAAAACAGGGATGGTGACATCAGCTCTCCAAGATAGTGGCCGCTGGCTTCCTCTGTGGTCTGACCGGTGTGGAGAACCGAATTGGACCGCATCCTTCCCCATCTCAAACAAAGAATTCAGCACTTAGCACAGTGATTGCATACCTGTCAGGAGCCCACAGAATCCACACTGCTGTATATTTGCATTGCTATCTCTTCGTTTCCCAGTGCGTGCCGCAGACTCTACCCACAGACCGATTTCCTGAATAAGCAGCATGATGCTCCATGCGGACAAATCACTCGTGTTTGAGCTCGCGTAGCTGATCCTCGTGAGATGTAAATATGTCCACTAGGTTTTGGAGCACCCCAATTTTGCTGGAAATTTCTAACAAGATATATTTTAGCCGTTATAACTCGTCATTCTCCCGCACAGTGACGCGGTACATGGGGGTGATGCACTCCCTTCATCACCATCATATGATCCCCCGAAGTTAGTTTTCAGTACTAAGAAACAAGTATGTATTTCAGGTGGATGAATATTTCTGAGAATATTCTTGTGAAAACATGATTATAAATCCACATACATGAATATGAATGAATTTAGGGAGTGTATAATAAGAAAAATATACTTCATATTTTGAAAAATCTGGAGAGTGAATATATATATATATATATATATATATATATATATATATATATATATATATATACACACTCACAGACATTAAAAAGTAGCATTATGTATGCCAATCGAAATTCAACATGAAATAATATATCATCCACAGATCCAAAAATATTCATTTTAATGAACATGGATTTATGTTGTTCAACTAAGAAGCTCACTCATATGTTGTATTTTCAGTTCCAACAGCGTTTAGTAGGAGTGATCTCTTCTCACAATTTGCATCTGCCAAGCCAGCCACCTCACAAAATGTACGAGTGATACCAGGTAGAATTCTAAATGTGCATATGAAAATACATGTGATGAATAGGCTACAGAGAAAGGGAGACAGTTATTCACATATTTGTTAACTTTTAAAACACATGGAGAACTATTTCAATTAAAATTTGCTAGATTTATAACACCTACCATTTATCATACGAAAGGCAAGTCCAACTATACACCATGCCTCCTGTGAACCTCTTGTATTTCTATTCTGTTTGGGTTATTTTTCTCCACCATATTAGGATTAGAAGTCAAAGTCTAGTAGGGTATGTGTTAGTGTCAGGGATTCAGTATTTTGAATGGAAAATTGGAAAATGTATCCAATGTGTATGCAAATATATGCTACACAAAAAATTCCCACTCTCATTCAGCACAATGCCTTGACATTACCTTCGCCCCACATAAGACACAATTAGAGGAGAAGAGTTAGAAAATCTGTGAATACATATGTGGAATGAAAAATGCTCAGGAGTTCACAAATTTGCAGGTGGTAGAGGAGTTTCCAAAAGTAAGGGACAGGGTAAAAACTCCACAAACATGAAGTTCTGCCAGCCTAACATCTGGAGAAACTGCCTCTGAGGTTGGGCAATGAAATATATGCTGTTGTCAGGAGCATTAGTTTCATTTGTTGTGAGACCATCAGAGCTGAGTCTTCATCTATGTGATCTGGATGACATGGATTCTTATTTTCCAATGAACATGAGGCAGCAGTGCTGAATTTTCTATTTGTAGGTAACCTGTGGCCACTGGGGTCTAAATGTCTCCCCTTGTGGACTGTAATTCCATTTGGTCATCCTCCACTATTCGTGGTTTTTCTTGCTGCTGCACTGGGAGTTTGGTATTTGCTTCATGAAATACAAGGAGTTCAACTGGGACACAGTGCTGAAGTGAGTTCTGTCAAGTGTGGTGGGTCAGGTTCGTCAGGAGAATGCACCAACCAGGCTTCTATGCCACATAGCTTGCCCCATTTTCCATAGCAACCTGATTCTGAACATTGCCCTAAAACCTCTCCATATAACAATATGCTTTTACATATAAGGGTCTACTGGCTGCAAAAATGTCAGTCACAATCCATTTGGAAGCCAATGGCAGATCCACATGCCCCCACCACAGATGTTTTATTACACACCTGCCATCCACTACTCTAGTACAACTACTCAGCAGGATCCAACTTACTGGCATCTCTGTTAAACACCATTTTCATAAAACCCAGTCAATCAAGGCACTGTCTTGTATACTCATGATCAGCAACAGGACATTCAAATGTTCTCCAGAGCTACCCGGTCATGGGAATTTCAAAAATTTCATGGTATTGATCTAGCCAATTTTCAAGGATGAAGTTGGAGGCACTGTGGATTTCAATTCACTCAGAAACCATTAAATGGTGAGGAAGCTCATTTCAATGAAAACTCTGGAGAATTCTTACAGGCAAGGCTTCCAAAACTGCCCAAAACTCAGATTAAGCCAGGCCCATTGAGGTCTACAATGTATGTTCCATGTGTGTTTTGACTCTCAAATATGGCTGCCAAGTCTTTAAGAATAATATCATGTGATATGCTGGCTGAGATTCCCTGTGCTCTGTGGAAAGTCACCTTGGGCCTAGATGTCACTTTCCAAGGACAACTCTCATGCATGGCCATCTAAAATTCCAACACAATTCCTGGCAATAATTCTCTGAGATCAGTAAAAGAACTCAGTCTCTAAGGGGAATCACACCAGAGTGCAAGCCTAGGTGGACCCAGTGATCTCTTCCAACCGCCAGACATATGTCCACAATTAAAACCAAACACTCTCACATGGCCCTCATCTTCTTCCATATAGACACTCATCATATCCTCTGGCTGGAGGTTTCCATAAGGGACGCAGCCTACGACAGTGTCTAAAATAAGCTCCCTGCCCCTCATTTGCCTAAAGTCAGGGTGGCCTGGACTCTCTTCCTGTGAACCAGGAGTGATCAAATAGGCCTGCCTTTAATATTGCTTGGCTTCTCCAACTTGAGGCCTTCTAGCTTTGGGGTTTAGATTCTTTAAGTGAATTGGAGTCATGAAAATCAAGCACCTATGGCCTAGCCTCTGCAGGGCTTTGAAGAACTCATTTGACCCAAAGGATCCCTATTCTCACTTGATGAATATCAGGAACCTACCAGAGGAAGGCAAGAGAGTTCATCAACAATATCTGATTTTTTTGCCAATTTGGTTTTGGATGCACGCATGGGATCTATCTTTAGATCCATCAGGTGCTGAGAATCTAAGCCACAGCCTCACACAGGGCCAACAGGCTGATTCAGACATATCCCAATCCTAAGCAATTAAGCAAAGAGCCACAGGTGATGCCCTTTCATTTCCATTTGAAAACTCTTTTCTTCAGGCTTCACAAAGTGGTGGCTTGAGGCAAAAAACTTCCTGACATTCAACAGAACAATAGGTAAGCAGACGGACCAAAGCAGGGTTTCTCCACTGAGACTTTCCTGGTCAACAGATATCTGAGATTTCTGAGATGCTAGCCATTTCCTTCAGCTTCCAGTACATAGCAATGTCACAGATCTTGGAGGCGTTACAAATCTTGGACACAAAACCATGATACTATTCTGGAGAGTCGCCAGAATTGAGAGAGAAAACAGGAAATTAGGAAGCTTGTAGGTGTTGCCCATCCATAAGGCAAGCCAGAGTCCACTCATGAATTGGGCAGGATGAATCCTGGGAAGCTTTCTACTAGACAGAACACATCCATTGATGCATTGCCTTTTCTAATGTCTACAACAATGGACTCAGTGGGATACACACACACATAGGAACACTCGCCTTGTCAAAGGACTTAATACAAATATTCCACTCCATACCAAACAAACCGCCTTTCCTACCTATCCTCAGAACATGAGACAAAACCACAAACTCACACCCACACCCACAAAGGCACCTCCTTCCCCCTAGTAGGTCTGTGACTCCCCGGAGTATCCTCTGACTAGTGAGCCATACTATGTTCCTCCAAAATGACCTCTCCTGTCTCAGATCATGTCTGCTTGGCCAACTCTGTGAAGTTCTCAAGAGCCAGCGGTGAGGCACTACCTGCCTTCTCAGGAAAAGCCCCTCTTCAGAGGTTTCCTGGCATTTGGCCTTCCTCACATCTGTAGGTACCAAGAAAGACTGACTCTGTCCTTGGTAAATCCAAACATGTCAGACCACTGGGACTAGGACAGAGACTGTCTCTGGGTGCCTGGCTTCCTGGATTTCAAGTTCAGAGAGTTCCATCACCAAGGAAGTGAGGTGAGATCACTTCCTTCAGGATCTGAATTATGTCACTGCCTTGGCAACCACTTTGTCCTAACTGTTGCTTCCAAAATACTATGAGGTGGAGGCTGCCCTGATTTTCATGGGACACTTTCTCTAGTTAGAATGTTATATCAACCGTAAGCACCCGGGAACAGCTTCCACACAGGACTGGTTTGGTCCATGTTCTATACATTAAGAAGAGAGAGATTGATTCAGACACAACCCTTCATCCTGACCAGGATGATTGCCATGGAAGATGACTTTTGCTTTCTGAGGTAATTCATAGCTGCCTTCATCTTCACCAGGGATCACTTCTGCATGAACATTTGAGTTTCTCAGCAGGTGAACATCCCCTAGATTCCTGTAGTTTAATACACACACTGTTCCTGCTATCCTGCAAAGTTAGTGTATGGTTAGGGTTAATAATATGTTCGATTTGGGTTAGGAATCATTCTGCAGGATGAATAATGAGATTGGGAACCTGCGATATTTATAAGAATATATAGGTGAAATATATGTATGAAAACGGGAATCTAAGAAGGATTTGAAGCCCAGAAGGGCATTGAGCCCTTGATTTGGATACTTAGTGTTGAATTATGTTCTGTACAATTGTCTCAGTTAAATCGAAATACAGTGGCATAGGACCTTGTACCTTGGATGATTGAATGTAGAAGAGAACATCCAGTCAAAAAGGGATAGTCAGTAGGATTAGGAAGATAGTCAGTAGGTTTAGGAAGAAGAGTGAGTATATGATTTGGAATAAAAACCTTCTTTAGCAATAGGGTTTCATTGGGAGAGTGAATGTAAATGTCAGCACATGTGAAGAGTTAGTCACAATGATGAACTGGGGAAAATGTGTAGGAAAGCAGGTGTCAATAGAGACATTACGAAATCAGGCAAAGTATAAAGTGAGTCATGGGATTAGACATTTTCAACAGGGTTGAGTTTGAATACATAATCATAGGAAAAAACAAATATGTCGTCACGAATGGGAATGACATTTGAGAACATTAGGCAACCTGGACATGGATGTTATTAGTTATCCACGTTCACTTTCCTTTTAGGCTTTTGTACAATCATAAGTGTTACATTTTTATGTTTTTTTTGTTCCGAATATTACTGTGATAAAATGTATATGTAGATCAGGTGACATGAGTATTTCTTTCACCATTTTTGGGGGCAATATTTTGAAGACGTATACATTAGTATTAGTGGTACAAAGAGGTGTACCCTGTGTCTATTAATATAGAGATAATGCATGAATAGACCATACTATGAATAAATAACGTAACTGATTCCACTTTAAATAATGGATTGAATTGATATGTGAAAATATATAAGAAATCTTATATTGATATACAATCATTCATTCCAACCAGTTATATATCTAATGGTAATATTAGGATTATGGTTTATGAAGAATGGTGTTTGAGTTTTGCTTTATACGTGATGATGTTAAACAAAAATAATGTGTTTGGAAAGAAGTCTCATGAAAAGACCAGTCAAGAAACATGGAGGGATACATGTGTTCTGAATCAGGAAGTGATTGATCGTGAAACAAATGCCTATAAATTTTCTAATTTGTGACTGAAATATATATCCCATGATGTGCATAAACTGAAGACATAGTAACGTACAAGTGTTGAATAAAAATGAAAGTCAAAATACACATCATGTCCCCTAGAAATCAACTTGCATTGATTTTAAACTGGCTAAGTAACTGTAGAAATATTAGGGTTTGTATGCACCATTCACTGAATTTAGTTTTCAGTACTAGGAAACAATATGTATTTCAGGTGGATGATTATTTCTGAAAATAATCTTGTGGAAAGTTGATTATAAATCCACAGATATGAATATGAATGAATTTAGGGAGTGCATAATAAGACACATATATTTCATATTTTGAAAAATCTAAAGAGTATATATATATATATACACACACACGCAAAAGCACAGATATTAAAAAGTAGCAATACAGGAGATCCATTATGAAGGCAGGCATGGAGAAATCAAGTCTCTGATCTCTTCAGCTGCACGGGCATAGGGAGTCGTAAAGTGTCTAAATACTGTTTGCTCAGAATCACTAGGCAATATTGACCTGTTGTGAATCTGGGGTGAACAGTCTGGGCCCCTCAGAACACACACAAAGCCCGGATTGGCTGCATTCAAGCTTAGATTCGTCTGGTTTTTGTGACTCAGCACTAACATTCCCGCTGAAATAACTGGTCGGGCTTTCTGAATTGAGAGTTAAAAGCCAACTGAGCCTTCATAGGCAGTGGCCACAGGATTGAAATGGGGCTTGGGAGAGATAGTCAGGACCCACCTGTTGCATTGGTCACCCAGCAAAGGGAACGAACGGTCACCATTTGAATGGGATACCACCATGGCAGAGAACTGACGTCACAGGCGGAGGAGATAACTTCATTGAAACCAGCGCGAAAAGTGTGTAATCCCATTGCCATATCTCTCAACAACGCAGGGAAACTTCAAGGGCCCTTCCCACCTCTGCCGTAATGGCCCCTCCCAGCTCTCCAAGGAGCGCGATACCCAGACCTAGGGAATCAAGATTGGCTCGGGACTTCCGGCATGGAATTCCCTGCTACCGCTCCCACCAGTGCTGACAATTGAGGTCTCTTACACCACCCACCGGGGCCATGGCTCCTGAAGGGCAAGCAAATTCGCTGGAGGTTCTCAGCCCCAAGCTCTACAAACTTAGGGTCTGAGGAAGGCAAACAAGGAGAGTGTGTCCAGGCGTTCATGGAAACAGGGCTACCAGGAGCAGAGGCCTGGCTTGTAACCAGTATTGTGGTGAGCATCACAGGTGAGTGGGGCCTGGCTTGAGGAAGCACAAGAGAAAGCCCTAGGCACTCAGAATTGGAGACCCGCCCAGTCTGGGAGAAAGAGCTGCTGCACAGTGATTGGTTCTCACTTATTAAGAGGAGAAGCTTGGCCCAGTGCGCACAGCTCCACCTACTGGAAGAGAAGTTATTTGAACTCTAGGACTGCATGTATTATTATTATTTTTTTATTTGTTTTTTTTCTTTCATTTTCATTTTTGTTATTGTTGTTCTTTAACTTTTTAAAATGTTTTTATTTTTTAATTTTTTTTATTTTATTATTATTATTATTATTATTATTTTAAATTTTAATTTTCAATTTTTTAATCATCATCATTACTTAAAACTTTCTTTCTTTATTTTCTATTTTTTTCTTTTGTCTTTTCATTTCTTTTCATTTTTCTTATTCCCCCTTCCTTGAATTCTACCTGCCTACTCTCATTCTCTTTAGTGACTTCTCCCTTCCCTTCTAATATCTTTCCTCCCAAGCATCAAATAAATTTATAAGAGTAAGCAGTAACTCAGTAGTCAAACAGAAGAAGAAGTAACATGAGCAGCATATAAAAACAAGGAAGAAAAGGAGTACGAACAATGAAGGACAGCCTAAATATTCAAGAGCACCTAGAGTCATCAAAAAAATGGTCATATAAAGAACACAAGTAATACCTTAGACAGATGGAATGGAACCTTAAAGAGGATACAAGACAGCAAAAACAAACAGTGATAAAACGCATTGAAAATGAATTACATAAACAGATAAAATGAGAAATTAAGCATCTTTATCAGGAGATAGAGATTATTAGAAAAATCAAACAATAATTCTAGAAATCAAGGAAATGATAAACCAAATTAAAAACTCAATTGAGAATATCACTAACAGAGTAGAGCAAGTAGAAGACAGAATGTCAGATAATGAAGACAAAATATATCATCTTGAAAAAAGTCTAGCCAACAAAGAAATGCTGTAAAAAATTATGAGAAAACATTCAAGAGATATGGGATAACATAAAAAAAAACAAACTAATGAGTCATATGGATAGAGGAAGGTACAGAGATTAAAACAAAGGGAATGAGAAACCTGGTGAATGAAATAATTACAGAAAACTTTCCAGAAATAAAAATGGAAACGGATAAACAAATTGTAGATGCTTACAGGACACTGAGCACACAAAATCACAGTAGACCAATGCCAAGACACATTGTTATAAAGATATCCAATATACAGAACAAAGAGAAAATATTAAAAGCTACCAGAGAAAGGAGGCAGATTACAATCATTACAATCAGGGGTAAACCAAAAAGTTTAACAATGGATTTTTCATCATAGACGCTGGAAGTGAGAAGATCCTGGAACAATGTACTTCAAACACTGAAAGACAATGGATGCCAACCAAGAATTATGTATCCAGCAAAATTAAGCTTAAGATAAGGCAACGAGATAAAAATATTTCATGATAAACAAAAGCTAAAAGAATTTCAGCCAGATAACCAGCATTGCAAAGCATCTTGAGCAAAACACTACACGAGGAAGAAATGAAAATCAACAATGAAAACCATCAGTGAGAAGTGCCTCAGTAATGACAGAGGGAAGGGGAAAAGCAAATCATGGAGAATCAAACTAATTAAAAAATATATATATAAAATCATGGGTGGCAGTACAAACCATATATCAATAGTAACTCTAAATGATAATGGCTTAAACTCTCGAATAAAGTGACATTGGCTTCTAACTTGAAATAAAAAAAAAACAAATCCAACAATATGTTGCCTCCAAGGGACACATCTGAATGGAAAAGACATACACAGGCTGAAGGTGAAAGATTGGGAAAATTTATACCATGCACACGGTCCTCGTAAGCAAGCAGGGGTGGCCATCCTCCTATCAAATAAAATCGACCACAAGACTAATTTAATCAAGGGGATAAGAAGGACTTTATATACTGTTAAAAGAAACCATTCACCGACAAGACATAACAATTATCAATATTCACGCAGCAAATAATGGTGCTGCGATGTTCATAAAACAATTTATCCTCAAGTTCAAGAATCAAATAGACCACAATACAATAATTATGGGTGACTTCAACTCACCTCTCTCACCATTGGACAGATTCTCCAAACAAAAGTTGAATAAAGAAACTATAGAACTCAATATCACAATCAATACCCTATACTTAACTGACATATATAGAATATATCAACCATCATGAAGTGGATATACTTTTTTTCTCACCAGCACAAGGATCCTTCTCAAAAATAGACCATATGTTATGCCATAGGGCAACCCTTAGTAAATATAAAGGGGTGGAGATAATACCATGAATTTTTTGTGATCATTATGGAATGAACCTGGAAACCAATGATAAAGAAGGAAGAAAAAATCATACATCACGTGCAAAATGAAGAATATGTTACTGAATGATCAATGGGTTACAGAAGACATAAAGGAGGAAATCAAAAAATTCTTAGAGATAAATGAAAATACAGACACAACATATCAGATTCTATGGGACACAATGAAAAGAAGTTTTAAGAGGTAAATTCATCGCCTGGAGGTCATTCCTCAAAATAGAAAAAAAAAACAAACAAACAAATGAGCTCACACTTCATCTCAAAGCCCTAGAAGAAGAAGAGCAAAACAACAGAAAATGTAGCAGAAGGAAAGAAATAATTAAAATCATAGCGAAATTGAAACAAAAGAAACTATTGAAAAAATTAACAAAACTAAAAGGTGCTTCTTCAAAAAGATAAATAAGATCGACAGACCCTTAGCCATGCTAACGAAGAGAAGAAGAGAGAGAACTCAAATTACTAACATACGGGATGAAAAAGGCAATATCACAACAGATGCTACATAAATACAGAAGAAAATTAGAAATTATTTTGAAAAACTGTATTCCAATAAAATAGAAAATAGTGAAGACATCGATAAATTTCTTAAGTCATATGATTTGACCAGACTGAGTCAGGAGGAAACACACAATTTAAACTGACCAATATCAATGGATGAAGTAGAAGAAGCAATCAAAAGACTACCAACCAAGAAAAGCCCAGGAACGGATGGGTATACAGCAGAGTTTTACAAAACCTTTAAAGAAGAATTAATACCAATACTTTTCAAGTTATTCAGGAAATAGAAAAACTGGAAGCTCTGCCAAATTCGTTCTATGAGGCCAACATCACCCAGATTCTGAAACCAGACAAAGACACCTCAAAGAAAGAAATCTACAGACCAATATCTCTGATGAACCTAGATGCAAAAATCCTCATTAAAATTCTGGCGAATTGGATACAAAGGCACATCAAAAAAATTGTGCACCATGATCAACTTGAATTCATCCCTGGGATGCAAGGAGGCTTCAATATATGGAAATCAATAAATGTTATTCACAACATCAATAGACTTAAAGATAAGAACCATATGATCATCTTGATAGACGCAGAAAAACCATTCAACGAAGTAGAGCATTCCTTTATGTTCAAAACATTTTAAAAACTAGGGATAACAGGAACTTACCTCGACATTGTAAAAGATAACTATGTTAAGCCTCAGGCTAGCATCATTCTGAATGGAGAAAAATTGAAGGCATTCACTTTAAAATCTGGAACAAGGCAGAGATTTCCTCTATCACCACTTCTATTCAATATAGTTCTCGAAATACTGGCCAGAGCAATTAGAGAGATGAAAGACATTAAAGGCATAAAAATAGGAAAAGAAGAACTTAAATTATCACTATTTGTAGATGACATGATTCTATACATAGAAGACCCAAAAGGGTCTACAGAAAAAACTACTAGAACTAATAAATGAATGCAGCAATGTGGCAGGATATAAAATCAACATGCATAAATCAAAGGCATTTCTGTATATCAGCAACAAAACTTCTGAAACAAAAATGAGTCAAAACACTGCATTCCCAATTTCCTCAAAAAAATTAAATACTTGGGAATCAACCTAACAAAAGAGGTGAATGATTTATATAATGCAAACTACAGAACCCTAAAAAGAGAAATAGAATAAGATCTTAGAAGATGGAAAAATATACCCTGTTCATGGATAGGCAGAACTAACATCATCAAAATTGCTATATTACCAAAAGTTCTCTATAGGTTTAATACAATGCCAATCAAAATCCCAAAGGATTTTTTTTGTAGAAATAGATAAAGCAATCATGAAATTCAAATGGAAAAATAAAAGACCCAGAATAGCAAAAGCAATTCTAAGCAGGAAGTGTGAATCAGGCAGTATAGTGATACCAGATTTCAAACTATATTACAGAGCATTCATAACAAAAACAGCATGGTACTGGTACCAAAACAGGCGGGTGGACCAATGGTACAGAATGGAGGACACAGAGACTAATCCAAAAATCTACAACTGTCTTATATTTGATAAAGGAGCTAATGGCCTGCAATGGAGGAAGGATAGCATCTTCATCAAATGGAGTTGGGTAAACTGGAAATCCATATGCAACAAAATGAAACTGAATCCCCTCCTCTCACCATGGAAAAAGTTAACTCAATGTGGATCAAGGAGCTAGATTCAAATCAGAGTCTCTGCGTCTGATAGAATAAAAAGTTGGCTCCTATCTACATATTGTGTGGTCAGGCTCCAAATTCCTTAATAGGACACCCATAGAATAAGAGTTAATAATAAGAATCAACAAATGGGAGTTACTTAAACTGATTTTTTTTTTCTTAAAGAGAGAAACAATAAGAGAGGTAAATATGGAGCCTACATCATGGGAACAAATTTTTAGTCCTCACCCTTCACATGGAGCCCTAATATCTAGAGTATACAAAGTATACAAAGAACTCAGAAAATTAGACAATAAGATAACCAATAAGGACCTGAACAGAAACTTCTCAGAGGAGGACATAGAATCAATTAATAAGTACATGAAAAAATGCTCTCCATTTCTAGCAGTAAGAGAAATGCAAATAAAAACCACCCTAAAATACCATCTCAATCCAGTGAGATTGGCAGCCATAATGAAGTCAAACAACAACAAGTGCTGGCGAGGATGTGGGGAAAAGGGTACTCTTGTACATTGCTCGAGGGACTGAAAACTGGTGTGGCCAATTTGGAAAGCAGTATGGAGATTCCTGGGAAATCTGGGAATGGAAGCACCATTTGATCCAGCTATTGCCCTTCTCGGACTATTCCCTGAAGACCTTAAAAGAGCGTACTACAGGGATACTGCCACATCGATTTTCATAGCAGCACAATTCACAATTGCTACACTGTGGAACCAACCCAGATGCCCTTCAATAGATGAATGGATAAAAAAATGTGACTTTTATATACTATGGAGAATTACGCAGCACTAAAAAATGACCAAATCTTGGAATATGCAGGGAAATGCATGGCACTGAGCAGATTATGGTTAGTGAAGCTAGCCAATCCCTAAAAATCAAATGCCAAATGTCTTGTTTGATATAATGAGAGCACCTAAGAACAGAGCAGGGAGGAAGATCATGAAGAAAAGATTAACATTAAGCAGAAACATGAGGTGGGAGGGAAAGGGAGAGAAGAGGGAAATTGCATGGTAATGGAGAGAGACACTTATTGTTACACAAAATTACATATAAGAGGTTGTGGGAAAATAAACAAGGAGAGAAATGATTTAGAGTAGGTATGGTAGAGAGAGAAGATGGGAAGATAGGGGAGTGGGGATAGTAGAGTATAGGAAAGGTAGCAGAATACAACAGTAACTAATAGGGCATTATGTAAAAATATGGATGTGTAACTAATGTGATTCTGCAATCTGTATTTGGAGTAAAAATGGGAGTTCATAACCCACTTGAATCTAATGTATGAAATATGATATGTCAAGAGCTTTGTAATGTTTTGAGCAACCAATAAAAGAAAAAAAAAAGTAGCAATATATATGCCAATAGAAATTCATCATGAAATGTATATAATCCACAGATCGAAAAATATTCATTTTACTGAACATGGGTTCATGTATAATGTTTTTCAACTAGGAAGCTCACCCATAGGTTGAATTTTCAGTTCCAACAGCGTTTAGGAGGAGTGATCTCTTTTCTCAATTTGCATCTACCAATTCAGCCACCTCACAAGTGTATACGAGTGATATCAGGTAGAATTCTATATGTGCATATAAACATACATGTGCTGAATAGGCTACAGAGAAAGGGAGATAGGGATTCACATATTTGCTAATTTTAAAAACACATGTAGAACTATTTCAACAAAAAATTGACTAGACTTATAACTCCTACATTATATAATGCAAAAGGCAATTCCAACTATACACCATGCGTCCTCTGAACTGCTTTTGTTTCTTCCCTTTTTGGCTTATTTTTCACCATCATATTAGGATTATTAGTCAGAGACTAGTAGGGTATGGGTTATAGTGTCAGGGATTCAGTATTTCAAATGGAAATTGAAAAATGAATCCAATGTGTATGTAAATATGTGCTACACAAAAATCTTCCCACTCACATCCAGAACAATGCCTTGACATTACCTACGCCCCAAGTAAAACACAATTAGAGTAGAAAAGTGTGACAATCTATGAATACAAATATGGAATGGAATATGCTCGGGAGTTCACAACCTTGGAGGTGGTAGAGGAGTTTCCAAAAGTAAAGGACAGGGTAAACACTCCACAAACAAGGAGCTCTGCTGGCCTAAGAATTATTGGGAAACGGCTTCTGAGGTTGGGCACTTGAAATATATGTTGTTGTCATGAGCTTTAGCTTACTTTGTAGTGAGACCATCAAAGCTGGGTCTGCATCTATGTGACCGAAAGACATGGTTTCTTATATTCCAATGAACATGAGGCAGCAGTGCTCAATTCTCTCTTTGTAGCTAAACTGTGTCCATTGGAAGCTAAGTGTCTCCCGGTGGGGACTGTGAAGACATTTGGTCATCCTCCACTTTTCGTGGTATTTCTTGCTTCTGCACTGGGAATTTGGTATTTGCTTCACAAAACATAAAAAGTTCATCTGGGATACAGTGCTGGAGGGAGTTCTGTCACGTGTGGTGGGTCAGGGTCTGCAGGAGAATGCACCAACCAGGCTTGTATCCCACATAGCTTGCCCCAATAACCATAGCAACCTGATTCTGAATATTGCCCTGAAAACTCTCCATTTAACAAGATGCCTTTACATATAAGGGTGTGATGTCTGCACTATATCAGTCTCAAGCCATTTGGAAGCAAATGGCAGATTCACATGGCCCCACCATGATGTTTTATCACACACCTGCCCAACACTGCTCTAGGCCCCCTACTCAGCAGGCTCCAAATTACTGGCTTCTCTTGTTCTACAGGATTTTCATGAAACCCAGTCAAAAACAAGGCACTGTCTGGTATACACATGATCAGCAACAGGACATCAAAAGTTTCTGCAGTGCCACCTGGTCATGGGAATTTCAAAAATTTCATGGTATTTATCTAGCAATTTTTCAAGGGTGAAGTTTGAGGCACTGTGGGTTTCAATTCATTCAGGAACCATTAAGAGTTGAGAAAGTTCATTTCAATGAAAGCTCTGGAGAACTCTCACAGTCAATGCTTCTCAAACAGTTGCCAAAATGTCGCGACCCCTTGCCCGCAAGGAAGACGCAACTCAGGAATCTTCTTTCAGCAGTTTATTCAGGCCTTGATTTAAGTATCTTTTAGTGACTCCCTTTCTTTCTCCTTCTTCTCTCTTCTGAGGGCCCAAGCACAGCCTAATAAAGCCTCCCACGTACCAATCTTAAACCGCCGCGTGGGTCTTTCTTATAGGGTGGCAAGAGATAGCGTGCCAACTCTCCACAAAGGAATTTGATTTATCACAGGCCACAGTGGAAGCCGGCGCCATCTTCTAATGGCGGCCACAATTTACAACAATGGCTTACTACAGTTCCCCCTTCTAATTTATAAAACAATGCAGGCGAAAGTAGAGGTCCTATCCTACTGTGCAGAAGTGGCTGCAATGTATGGTTCAGTCCTAAGGAGGGCCCTTCCCCAGACCTGACCCCATATCAGCCGACGCCTTTTTTCGTAGGGCGGGGGTGTGGACGTCAAACCCGCATGCAATAGGACATGCTTTCCTTGAGGTCCGTTGAAGGATCACTCAAGTGCAGTGCTTTGCCTCGCATCCTGCATCGTGATGAAGGTGGACGAAGGGGGACAGCTGAGGCTGTTCTGTGGCTGTACACAACGACAAACGAGTTGACAGCACCCTGAAAGAAAGGCACGGACTTTAAGGCGATAGAGAAGTATTAGTGTGGAAACCCACCTGCGTGCAATGGCAGCAAGACCGGCAGAGTGCAAGGGCTTTCCAACACTAAGAGAATAACGAGGAAAGACATGCCGATCCCAGTGCAATGTTATAATAACTTGGGGTGCAACGACCATGTCAAAGATTTACTGTTTAAGCTGCGCAAGCCAGACTTGAGGTGAATTGCAATTTTCTAAAGCTGCAAGAGCTTGGATGATCATAGCCTTATCGTGAGCATTGCGGGCCTTGAGGCGACAGAGAAACCACAAACAGAGAAACATACCGAAGCAACACATTGCACCAAAAATGCCTACCCCCACCCACTCTTTAAAAAAGGAAAAAGCAGAAGATATCCAATCGGTGAATTGACCCAAAGTCACGGGATCAACACGGGTGTTATTCAAGACAGCTATCTGGGTTAGTTGAGACTGGATCATGTCTTCCGCTTCCATGGACCAATTTCCAGCCAAATATTCGCCAATGATGCGGGAAGCATTCCTGGAATCATTAAATCTGACAGAGGTTATGCATAAATGTGCACGTTGGTCAACACAACCCAAAAGTACTAAGTCAGCCAATTCTTCTACCTGAGCTTGGAGTAAATCTATTCTTTGGTTGGCAGCTAAAATCCCTGACAAAATATGTTGATTAATTGTATTTTGGGATTCAAGTATAGTGGAAGTTTGTTGGACAACTTGATTAACGGTGGCAGCAGTTTGTACTTGATTGGCCATAGCCATTCCGGCCGTAACCGCTGCAGCAGCAGATATCGCCACGGCTGTCACTATAGTCGCTGTGATTCCAAAATCTCTGCGGACTCTAAGTAGCTCAACAATAGGGAATCTATCAGGATCCGCAGTGACCGGGATTGGGACGAAAGTTGGAATTTTCATAACCACTGCTACAGTCCAGGAACCATTCCAACACTCAGATAAGAGACAGGTAGTATGAGAACAATCCAGCATCTCCAATGAGGTGGCCTCAGCCAAAAGGAATAAGAAAGGGGATTGGACACAGACCATTGCAGGAGGCAATGCGGCATTATACAACAGAGAGTTGAATGAAACAGATGTAAGTCTATTACCTTGTTCACTTTCCCTAACAGTACCAGAAATATTAGCCAGCCAACTTTTGGCTCCTAGCAACTGAGCCAATGCAGAAATATCGGCTGAAGCCCCCTTTTCATTGGAAATCATCCACTGAAACCAGGACCAACCTACTCCTGTAGAGGAGCTGGCACTATTGTTAAAGTTATAAACATACCTCTTAAGAGAGGGGGAAAGGGAGAAACCTTTAGCAACTTGATGTTTCTCCCAAGAATGATCCTGACAAGGCGTAAATGTTGGGGGGAAACCAAGATTAGGGGAACAGTAAGGAGAGGCCTTAAAATGAGTGGCCTTATAAATACTACTAGAAGAAGGAGGCACTGGGATTAGTACCTCGGAGATAATAGCCAAGGTAGTTATGTTAAGAGCAGAGCTGCTGTTTGCGGGGGTCCCTGAGCCTGATTGCTTCCCCGAAGCTACTTTGCTCAATACAGCACTGATAATGCTTCCTGAGACCTGATTGGACCGCAATGGTTCCTCCCAGTTAGTCAAATTTTTGGTCTTAAGGCTAATGCAATTAGCGTTTTTAAGGCTGAAACAAAAAACTCCTGTAAGATTAACTTGAGATTGATTAAAAATTCTCTCCATGTCTCCTCTAGGAGAGGCACAGGGAGCAGACATCTCACATGAGGTAGAAAAAAGAGTGGGGAGGACATTAGAATTACCATGAACCGGCATCGGCATTGGCCATGCCCGTGCCACTGCCCACCACTGCATTGGTGTCGCCTGTGCCATCGGCACCAGCACCAGAGCCAGAGCACTTAGCAGAATGAAGATCTTCATCACAGGATTGTTGTGGTATCTCTTGTTGCTGGTCAGTTGATGTCGAGACTCTTCTTGTCAAGCGTTCAGGTACCCACAACGGTTCCGTACGATCCTGGGGAAAAACACATACAGATCCTCGTGCCCATGTCAGCACGGGGTCAGGGCCATTCCATTGGCCCGTGAGAACATCCTTCCACTTAACATAGCCAATCACAGAGGGCTGAGGGGACACATGTCTATCGGCTGCAGAGCGACCATGAATATCCAAATTCAAAAAATTAATGGTAAAGAGAGCTAAGGACAGGCGTTCTTTAGGAGTGTGTTCAGCTCCTATTCCCCCTTTTTGTTTTTGTAAAGTTTCCTTTAAGGTGCGATGAGCACGCTCAACAATGCCTTGTCCTTGAGGATTATAAGGCAAACCATGAGTAAGTTGCACTCCCATAGTAGAACAAAAGGCTGTAAATTGTCTGCCAGTATAAGCAGGTCCATTATCAGTCTTAAGGGATGCAGGTGCACCCCATGCTGCCCATGCCTCTAAACAGTGAGTAATGACATTACGTGCCTTTTCTCCCGATAAAGCAGAAGCATGGATAATTCCAGAGCACGTATCAACGGAAACATGCACATACTTAAGGTTACCAAAGTCAGGTATATGTGTCACATCCATTTGCCAAACAACCAATGGCTTTAATCCCCGTGGGTTTACTCCATAATTAGGGGGATGAAGAAATGTGACACAATGGGGACATTGCAATACTATCTGCCGAGCATCCGCTCTTGAAATGGAAAAACGCCTGCGCAGCGTTAATGCATTAACATGGAAGTTTTGGTGAAACAACTTAGCCCCCTCTAAGGAGGAAGCCAAGCATATCAATTGACTTCTAGTGGCTAAGTCCGCACAGGCATTACCTTGGGATAACGGACCAGGAAGAGAGGTGTGAGCCCTGATGTGCATTGGATAAAAAGAAGCAGTGCGGTTAGAGATAAGCTGTTGAAGCTGAGTAAAGTAAACAGACACATTGTGGGCATCACTAATAGTTCCCACGGCCTCCAGGACTTTTAGTGCTTGTACCACATAACTGGAGTCCGAAATAAGATTAAAAGGAAAAGAACACTGTTTAAAAACTTCAATAACAATTTGTAGTTCTACCCATTGTGGATTTCCAGGAGCAAATTGATGCTGGATAGGGGGAGAGTCATTAATTACGTAGGCTCCCATTCCAGACTTGGAACCATCAGTAAAAATGTTAACAGCCCCCGGAATTGGACTGGATGAAGTTACCTTAGGGAAAATGATGGGATGTTCTTTAACAAAATGGAGTAATGGATGAGAAGGGTAGTGATTATCAATACTCCCTTGAAACGAGCAACACAGAATAGCCCAGTTGTCTAGAGTAGCACATAAAACATTAAGTTGAGCTTTAGTGTAGGGTATGATAAGAGAAGAAGGTGATTGGCCGAAAAATTGAATGCTTTGTTGAATCCCTTTAAGTGCCAATGCTGCAACAGCATCAGGATAATATTCTAAGGATTTTCCTGGGGATACATGTGGGTGGATCCATAGTAAAGGCCCATCTTGCCACAGTACTCCAGTAGGCTGCCGCATAGTGGCAAGCACACATAACTGGAAAGGTTAATCACTCTGGAGCCTGCATAGAGTGGCATGCTGTATAGCTTGTTCTACTTTTATAAGGGCCGCTCTAGCCTCAGTAGTGAGGCTACGAGGGGAAGCAAGATCTGGATCACCCTTAAGAGTAGCATACAAAGGCTGGAGCACAATATTAGGAATATGTAAATATCCTCTTATCCAATTAATATCTCCCAGCAATTTTTGAAAATCATTTAAAGTTCGGAGATCTTGAGTCCTGATGGTAATTTTTTGTGGTTTTAATTTGTCATACCCAATTGTTGCTCCCAAAAACCTGATAGAATCCCCCGTTTGAACCTTTTCAGGTGCGATGTGCAGTCCATGTTGAGCCAACAGCATCATGAGTTCTTTATAAGCCTCATAAACTGTCTGTTCTAATTTTGCGGCCAATAACACATCATCCATATAGTGAATGATCTTGGTGGAGGAATACTTATGTCTGAGAGGTGCGAGTGCCTTTCCCACATACATCTGGCACATCGTGGGACTGTTAGCCATCCCCTATGGCAACACCACCCACTCAAACCTTTGATCTGGTTCCTCATGATTACACGAGGGAAGGGTGAAAGCAAAACGTTGGGAATCTTTAGGATGCAAAGGAATGGAAAAGAAACAGTCTTTAATGTCAATAACAATTATATGCCAGCCTTGAGGAACAGAGGAGAGTAGAGGCAGCCCTCTTTGAATGGGCCCCATAAGCTGCATCTGAGCATTAACTGCTCGTAGATCATGCAGTAGGCGCCACTTCCCTGATTTTTTCTTAATGACAAATATGGGAGTATTCCATGGAGAAGTAGAAGGTTGGATGTGACCCAAATCAAGTTGTTCTTTGACTAGATCATGGGCTGCTGCCAGGTTAACCGAGGGAAGAGGCCAGTGAGGCACCCAAACAGGCTCCTCGGTGAGCCATGTTATGGGTATTTGAGCCCCAGTGGCCCCTAGGAAAAACCCAGACCATACCTGTTAAGCTTTTGATGACCTTGCACAGGATGCTTACGTCCCTGTAGGTGCCTTCCTAGTCCTAGACCTGGCTTATACCCCATATCTTGCATGATATGTTGAGACACTGGGGAATAGTCATTACTAAGAGTGAACCCCATGTCTTTCATCAGATCACGGCCCCATAAAGAAATAGGTAAATCAAGTACATAAGGCTGAAAGGTACCATCGTGTCCTTCCGAGCCCTTCCAAGATAGATGTCTACAGCTGATTTGAGGGACTTGGGCATATCCAAGTCCTCTTAAGGATTGATCAGAAGCCTGCACTGGCCATCCCCTAGACCAGTCCTTAAGGGCTATGATACTACGATCTGCTCCTGTGTCCAGCAATCCCACAATAGATTTACCTTCTATGCTTAATTCCAAAGTGGGGCGATTGCTCATATCCAGTGATAAATAGGCACAATTTCCTCCGGTGGTACCAATCTGATTTCCTGTCCGTGACCTTGAGTCAGCAGGGAAGTGATTATGCAAACTAGGCAAAATTAGCAATTTTGCTAATTAGCAAAATTAGCAATCCGATCCCCTGGGGAGATAGACACAATGCCCCTTGGAGCTTCTACCATAACCTTTACTGCCCCTACAGTATCAGGGTTTAAAACTCCGGGGAAAACATGAAGACCTTGTAGGATAGAGGATGCACGTCCAATTAACAAACCTACAGTGCCAGGGGGTAAAGGCCCTTTGAACTCAGTTTCCACCAATTGGACTCCCATCTTAGGTGTTAATACGAGTCTGGAGGTGGAACAGAGGTCCAATCCCGCGGCACCTGTAGTGGCTCTCCGCATCTCGTGGGATGGCGCAGAGAAGGCCATGTCTCGGGTTCGGGCGTGACATTCTCCATTGCCCCATATATTCGTGGGCCCTGGGGTCGGGGGCCCCTTTGGCCGTTTTTTGGCCCAGCTGAAATAGGCTGTCCATGGATGTCCCTCACTGATCTACACTCCCTTGCCCAATGCTTCCCCTTTTTGCATTTTGGACACAGCCCCGGTTGACGAGGGCCATTAGAAGGGCCACCGCGAGGAGGTCCAGTAAAATTGCCTTTTTTGGGACAGTCACGTTTGAAATGGCCGGATTGACCACAATGGAAGCATGCTCCGGCACCAGGACCACCCACTTTTGCAATCCGAAGGACAGCAGCTGCAAGACCTGCATTAGTTAAAGGTCCTCCAAGCTCTCTACACACTTTCATCCAAGCTTCTATGCCCTTGTTTTTATAAGGAGCGATTGCTGCTTTACATTCTTTGGTGCATTGCTCAAAAACAAGTTGTTTAATCAAGGGCATTGCTCTATCAGGGTCACCAAAGATTTTTCCTGCGGCATCCACCATCCTAGCAACAAAATCCGAGAAAGGTTCTGTGGGGCCTTGCATGATTTTTGTTAAATTGCCAGACACTTCTCCTCTATTTGGGAGTGATTTCCATGCACGGATACAAATGTTATTGATCTGTTCATATACCTCAGGGGGGTATCCTGTTTGTTGATTAGCAAATCTGACTTGTCCCAAAAGCATTTCCTTGTCCCAATGGGGGTGTCCCGCCGCATAGTTTTGGGCAGCCTGCTCTACAGCACCCTCTAGCATAAAGGCTCTCCAGTCCAAATATTTGCCTGGAGAAACACAAGCCCGAACAAGGCTAGCCCAATCAGAGGGAGTCATACAGTATCTAGACAGACTCTCCACCTGAGTTAATGTGAAGGCGGCATCCACCCCATAAGTACGCACAGACTCTGCCAGGGTCTTCACAATTTTGAAATCTAAGGGCTCATGGAATCTTCCCCTATTGTCATCCTGGAAAACTGGATAAGCAAGACCCATCTCAGCATTAACAGCCCTCCATGTTTGGGCATGGAAAGCTCTCCTCGAAACACCCTCACCGTATGGTGGCGGTTCCGGAGGATCATTTTTCTTGAGCTCCTGTTTATTTTTGTTTCCTTCTCCCATAGTTAAACTCCCTAGCTGCCGAGACAGTCTCCCGAGCTCCTCCTGTTCTTCCTCCTCCTCTTCTGACCCACTTTTGCATGGGAGTGTGCGCAGTGTACTGAGATCTGGATACAAGCGTTTCCTCCCCCGTTTCTCGCTCTGCACATTCCCCTCCTCCTGAAATATTTCACTCCGTGCCAGAGACAATCGCCTCCTCCCCTGTTTCTCGCTCCGCACACTGCCATCCTCCTGAAATACGTCACTGCCTGCCGGAGATAATTGTTTCCTCCCCTGTTTCTCGCTCCGCACACTCCCACCCTCCTGAAATACCTCACTGCCTGCCATTTCTGATCTTTCTTCATGTAACTGCTCTAAAACTTCTTGTCCTTTAGTAAGTGCTTCCTGACATCTGCTATCTGTGAGGCAACTACGAATCATCTTCCAAAGGGGTATCACCCCACCCTCTAATATGCCCTGCTCAGAAGCAAAGTCAAGGTCTGTGCCTAACTTATCCCAGCTAGGCAGTGTAAGACTGCCAGAAAATGCAAACCACGGTGCAATAACATCTGTCTTCTGTAAAAATCTCTGTAAAATACTACGTTTCACTTTTAGGCCCTTGGAACGTAACAGGTTATCTAGGGCCAGGAGAAGCGGACTTGAAGATACGGCACCCATGACACAACAAAAGACACACAACAAACAAGAGTGAAAGTAAGAGCAAAAGTACACAGTGCAGCTGCAATAAGATTTAATGCTCTCTCTGGCTTTACAGAGGAGCTGCCGCCTTGACAGCGGGTCCTAAATTACCTAGGACTAATCTCCGCTTTAACTGGGGTCCCAATTAACCTGGGACTAATCTCTGCTTTAATCGCAGGTCCCAATTAACCTGGGACTAATCTCTGCTTTAATGCAGGTCCCAATTAACCTGGGACTGATCTCTGCTTTAATCGCAGGTCCTACTTACCTAGGACTAACCGGTGCACCACCCCTGACTGCTGAAAGTTCTGGTTCCCGGGTCTCGGCACCACTTGTCGCGACCCCTTGCCCGCAAGGAAGACGCAACTCAGGAATCTTCTTTCAGCAGTTTATTAAGGCCTTGATTTAAGTATCTTTTAGTGACTCCCTTTCTTTCTCCTTCTTCTCTCTTCTGAGGGCCCAAGCACAGCCTAATAAAGCCTCCCACGTACCAATCTTAAACCGCCGCGTGGGTCTTTCTTATAGGGTGGCAAGAGATAGCGTGCCAACTCTCCACAAAGGAATTTGATTTATCACAGGCCACAGTGGAAGCCGGCGCCATCTTCTAATGGCGGCCACAATTTACAACAATGGCTTACTACACCAAAAGGTCTCCTAAAGCCAGGCCAATTGACATCTACAATGTGAGGTCCATGTGTGTTTTGACTCTCAAATATGGCTGCTAAGTCTTTCAGAATAAAATCATGTGATATCCTGGCTGAGATTCTCAGGCCTCTGTGGAAACCACCCTGGGCCTAGATCTCAGTTTCCAAGAGTGAGTCTCATGTGTGGCCTCCTAAAATCCCAACACAATTCATGGCAATACTTCTCTGAGGTCAGTTTCAGAACTCAGTCTCTAAGGGGAATCACACCAGAGTTCAAGCCCAGGTGGACCCAGTCATCATTCCATCCGCCAAAAAATGACCACAATTAAAATCAAAACACTACCACAGGGCCATCATCTTCTTCCATGTAGACACTCATCATAACCTCTAGCTGGAGGTTTCTATGAGCCCAAGGTAGTGTCCAAATAAGCTCACTTGCCCCTCAGTTGCCTAAAATCATGATGGCCTGGACACTCTTCCTGTGAACCAGGAATGATCAAATATTCCTGCTGTTAAAGTGTTCCACTTCTCCAATTTGAGGCCTACTGGCTGTAGGGTATAGATTCTTTATGTGATTTGGAGTCATGAGAAAACCCAAGCAAATATGGGCTAGCCTCTGCAGGGATTTCAAGAACTCATTTGACCCAAAGGATCCCTATTCTCACTTGATGGAGGTCAGGAACCTAAAACAAGAGGGCAAAAATATTCACCCACAATGACTGGTCTTTTGGCCATTTTAGTTTTGGAAACACATGGGATCTTTCTTTAGATCCATCAGGTGCTGAGAATCTAAGCCACAACCTCATACAAGGACAAGAGGCTGATTCAGACACATCCCAATCCAAATCAATTAAGCAAAGAGCCACTGGTGATGTCCATACATTTCCATATGAAAACAGTTTTCTTCAGGCTACACAAAGGGGTGGCCTGAGGCAAAGACCTTCCTGACATTCAGGGTAATAGAAATAGAAGTAAGCAAATGGCCCAAAGAAGGGTTTCTCCACTGAGACTTTACTGGTCACACTGAAATCTGAGTTTTCTTAGATGCTCCCATTCCCTTCAGCTATCCAGTACATGGCCAAGTCACAGAACCTTGTGGTGTTACATATTTGGGAAACAAAACCATGAGTCTATTCTGGAGAGTGGCCAGAATTCACGAAGAAAACAGGAACTTTAGAAGATAATAGATGTTGCCCATCCATAAGGCAAGCTGCAGTCCATTCATTAATTGGGCAGTATGAATGCGGGGAAGCTTTCAACTATAGACAACACATCCATTGATGCATTCTCTTTTCTAATGTCTACAACCACGGATACAGTGGGATACACAGACTTAGAAACACTCACCATGTCAAACGACTTACTAGAAACAGTCCACTCCAAACCAAACAAACCACCTTTCCTACCTATTCTCAGAACATGGGAAAAAACCACAAACTCACACCTACAACGGCAAAGGCACTTCCTTCCCCCAAATAGGTCTGTGACTATCCGGAGTGTCTTCTGACTGGTGGGCCATATTATGTTCCCCCAAAATGGCCTGTCCTGTTTCAGATCTGGTCTCCTTGGCCAACTCTGTGAAGTTGTCAGGAGCCAACGGTGAGCCACTACCTGCTTACTCAGGAAAGGCCCCTCTTCAGAGCTCTGCTGGCATTTGGCCATCCTCACATCAGTGGGTACCAAGAAAGACTGACTATGTCTTTCGGAAAAGCAAACAAGTTAGCCCACTGGAACTGGGAGTGGGACTGGCTCTGCGTGCCTTCCTTCCTGGATCCCAGGTTCAGAGAATTCCATCACCAAGGAAGTGAAGTGAGGTCACTTCTTTCAGGAACAGAATATGCTCACTGCCTTGGTAACCACTTTGTGCTAACAGTTGCTTCCAGGGTTCCCATGAGATGGAGGCTGCCCCAACATCCTGTGACACATTCAGAAGTTAGAATGGTATATCAACCATAGGCACCAGGGAACAGCTCTCCCCAGAGGCCTGGTTCAGTCCATCTTCTCTTTATTAAGAAGAGAGAGGCTGATTCAGACCATCAATTAATCCTGACCAGGTTGTTTGCCATGGAAGATGACTATTGCTCTCTCAGGTCCTACATAGCTGCCTATATCTTCTGCAAGAATAATTTTTCTCCATGGATCTTTGATGTTCTCAGCAGGTGGAAAATCATCTACATTCCTATATTGTAAGACCCACACTGTCCCTCCTCTTAAGTAAGTTATACTGAGGGAACAGTGTATGGTTAGGGTTAATAACATGTTCAATTTGGGTTACAAATCATTCTGCGGGATGAATAATGGTATTGGCAAAATGCGATGTTTACAAGAGTATATATGTGAAACATAAGTATGAAAGCAGAAATCTAGGTAAGATTTGAAGCCCAGAAGGGCATTGGGGACTTGAGTGGGATACTTAGCTTTGAGTAATGTGCAGCACAGATGTCTCAGATAAATCAATATACACTGGCATCGGAACTTGTACCTTGGATATTGAATGTTGAAGAGAACATCCAGTCAAAAACCGATAGTCGGCAGGATTAGGAAGGTAGTTGGTAGGTTTAGAAAAAAGAGTGAGTATAGGATTTGGACCAAAAGTTCTTTAGCAATAGAATTTAGGGTAGAGAGTGTATGTAAATGTAAGCACATGTGAAGAGTCAGTCACAATGATGAACTGGGGAAAAATATAGGAAATCAGATATCAATAGAGACATTAGGAAATCAAGCAAAGTATAAATTGTGTGATAGGGTTAGACATTTTCAACAGGTTTGAAGTTGAATATATAATCTTAGGAAGAAACAAATATGTAGTCAAAAATAGAATTGATATTTGAGAGCATTAGGCAACCTGGACATGGATGTTTTTAGTAATCCATGCTCACTTTCCATTTACGCTTTGGTACAATTGTAAGTGTGACCTATGCTTTTTGTGTCCAGAATATTTCTGTAATAAAATGTGTATGTAGATCAGGTGACAATAGTATTTCTTCCACCAATTCTGGGAGCAATCTTTTGAAGACTTACAAATTAGTATGGGGGTACAAATAGGTGTACCCTGTTTCTATGAATATAGACATAATGCATGAATAGACCATACTGTGAATAAATAATATAACTGGATCCACTTTAAATAATGAATTGAATAAATATCTGAAAATTTATAAGAAATTTTATATTGATATGCAATCATTCATTCCAACCAGTTATATATCTAACGATCATCTTAGGGTTACGGTTTATCATGAAGGGTGTGTGAGTTTTGGTTCAAAATTGATTATGGAAATAGAAAATAATATATTTGGAAAAAAGTCTCATGAATAGACCAGTCAAGAGACATAGAGGAATACATGTGTTCTGGAGCAGGAAGTGATTGAAAGTGAAACAAATGCCTATAAATTTGCTAACTAGTGAATTAAATATATATACTATGATGTGCATAAACTGAAGAAATAGTAATGTACCAGTGTGGAATAAAAATTAACGTCAAAATACACATCATGTCCCATAGGAACCTACATGCATTGATTTTAAACTGGGTCAGTTAATGTACACATATTAGGATTTGTATGCACCTTTTACTGAAGTTAGTTTTCAGTACTAGGAAACAAATATGTATTTCGGGTGGATGAATATTTCTAAGAATAATCTTGTGAAAAGTTGATTATTAATCCACATACATGAACATGAATGAATTTAGGGAGTGTATATAAGACACATATATTTCATATTTTTAAAAATATGGAGAGTATATATATATATATGTATATATATATATATATATACATATATATATATATATATACACACACACACACACACACACAAACACAGACATTAAAAAGTAGCAATATATATGCCAATCAAAATTCATCATGAAATATATATCATAAAGATGCAAAAACATTCATTTTAGTGAACATGGGTTTATGGATAATGTTGTTCCACTGGGAAGCTCACCCATAGGTTGAATTTTCAGTTCCAACAGCGTTTAGGAGGAGTGATCACTTCTCACAGTTTGTATCTGCTAAGTCATATATCTTACAAGGATGTACGTGTGATACCTTGTAGGATTCTATTTGTGCATATAAAAATACATGTGATGAATAGGCTCCAGAGAATGGGAGACCGTAATTCACATATTTGTTAACTTTAAAAACACATTGAGAACTATTTCAATTAAATATTGAATAGATTTATAACACCTAACCTTTATCATGCAAAAGGCAAGTCCAACTCTGAACTGCAAGTATTTATGTACTGTTTGGGTTACTTTCTTCCATCATATTAGGATTAGTAGTCAGAGTCTAGTAGAATATGGGTTAGTGTCAGGGATTCAGAATTTCAAATGGAAAAAAGGAAAATTAATCTTCCAACTCTCATCCAGAACAATGCCTTGTCATTACCTTCACCCCAAGGAAGACACAATTAGAGTAGAAGAGTTACAAAATCTGTGATTACATTTCTGGAATCGAAAATGCTCAGGAGTGCACAAACTTGGAGGTGGTATAGGAGTTTCCAAAAGTAAGGACAGGGTACACACTCCACAAACATGAAGCTCTGCTTGCCTAAAACTTTTTGAGAAACTGCCAGTGAAGTTGGGCACTGAAATATAGGTTGTTGTCAGGAGTTAAGCTTCCTTTGTAGTGAGACCCTCAAAGCTGGGTCTTCATCTATGTGACCTGGAGGACATCGTTTCCTATTTTCCAATGAACACGAGGCAGCAGTGCTCAATTCTCTCTTTGTAGGTAAACTGTGTCTCCCTGTGTGGACTGTGAAACAATTTGGTCATCCTCCACTTTTCGTGGTGTTTCTTGCTGCTGCACTTGGAGTTTGGTCCATGCTTCACAAAATACAAGGAGTTCAACTGGGAAACAGTGCTTGAGGTATTTCTGTCACATGTGGTGGGTCAGGGTCTGCAAGAAAATTCACCAACCAGGCTTCTATCTCTCAAAGATTGCCCCCTTGTCCATAGCAACCTGATTCTGAACATTGCCCTGAAACTACGCCATATAACAAGATGCCTTTACATATAAGGGTCTGATGTCTGCACTCTGTCAGTTACAAGCCATTTGGAAGCCAATGGCAGATCCAAATGGCCCCACCATGATGTTTTATCACACACCTGTCCACCACTGCTCTAGGCCCACTATTCAGCAGGCTCCAAAATACTGGCATCTCTGTTCTAAACAATTTTCATGAAACCCTGTCAATCACGGCACTGTCTGGTACACTCATGGTAAGCAACAGGACATCGAAAGTTTCTGCAGTTCCACCTGGTCATGGAAAATTCAAAAATTTCGTGGTATTTATCTAGCCATTTTTCAAGGATGACGTTGGATGCACAATTATTCAGGAACCATTATATGTTGAGAAAGTTCATTTCAAAGAAAATTCTAGAGAACTCTCACAGGCAAGGCTTTCCAAAGAGTGGACAAAAGGTCACTTGAAGCCAGGACCATTGAGATCTACAATGTGAGGTCCTATGTCTTTTGACTCTCAACTATGGCTTCCAAGTCTTTCAGAATAAAATCATGTG
Organism: Callospermophilus lateralis; assembly: GCF_048772815.1. Classification (NCBI taxonomy): domain Eukaryota; kingdom Metazoa; phylum Chordata; class Mammalia; order Rodentia; family Sciuridae; genus Callospermophilus; species Callospermophilus lateralis. The sequence goes on along the minus strand of NW_027514452.1, from coordinate 1,009,652 downwards.
ATATCCAGGCTGAGATTCCCAGTTCTTTGTGGAAAGCCACCCTGGTCCTAGGTCTCAGGTTCCAAGGGCGACTCTCATGCGTGGCCTCCTAAAATCCCAACACAATTCATGGCAATTCTTCTCTGAGATCAGTTTCAGATCTCAGTCTCTAAGTGGAAACACACCAGAGTTCAAGCCCAGTTGACCCAGTCATCTCTTCCAACCGCCACACCAATGACCAGAATTAAAACCAAAACACTCCCACATGGCCCTCATTTTCTTCCATATAGACACTCATCATAACCTTGGCTGGAAGTTTTTATGAGGCACACAGCCCAAGACAATGTCAAAATAAGCTCCCTTGCCCTTCATTTGTCTAATGTCAGTGTTTCCTGGACAACGTTCCTGTGAACCAGGACTGATCAAAGAGGTCTGCCATTAATACTGTTCTGCTTTTCCAATTTGAGGCATACAGACTGTCTGGTATAGTTTCTTTATGTGATTTGCAGTCATGCGAAAACCCAAGCACCTATGGGCTAGCCTCTGTAGGGCTTGAAGAACTCAGTTGACCCAAAGATCCCTGTTATCACTTGATGGAGATCAGGAACCTTACAGAGGAAGGCAAGAGACTTCATCACAATGACTTCTCTTTTGGCCATTTTGGATTTGGATGCACACATGGGATCTTTCTTTAGATCCATCAGGTGCTGAGAATCTAAGCGATAATCTCACACTGCACTAAGAGGCTGATTCAGACATATCCCTTTGCAAAGCAATTAAGCCAGGAGCCACAGGTGATGCCCATTTATTTCCATTTGAAAACTGTTTTTTTCAGGCTTTGGAAATGTGTGGCCTTAGGCAAAGTCCTTCCTTTCATTCAGGGCAACAGAACAATAGGTAAGCAAAATACCAAAGCAGATTTTCTCCACTGAGACTTTCCTGGTCACACTGATATCTGAGTTTTCTGAGATATTCACCATTCTCTTCAGCTATCCAGTACATGGCCATGTCCCAGATTGTGGAGGAGATACATATCTTGAACACAAAACCATGAGCCTATGGGAGAGTGACCAGATTCAGGAAGATATCAGGAATGTAGGAAGGTAATAGGTGTTGCACATCCATAAGGTAACCTGCAGTCCATTCATAAATTGGACAGGATGAATTCTGCGAAGAATTCTACTAGACAGGACACATCTTTTGATGCATTCTCTTTTCTATTGTCTACAACCACAAATACAGTGGGATACCCAGAAATAGAAACACTCACCTTCTCAAAGGACTTACTAGAAACAGTCCACTCCAAACCAAACAAACCGACTTTCCTACATATTCTCAAAACTTGAGACAAAATCACAAACACACAAACACACACACGCACACCCACAAAGGCACCTTCCTTCCCGAAATAGGTCTGTGACTATCCGGAGCGTCCTCTGACTGGTGGGCCATACTATGTTTCCCCAAAATAGGCTGTCCTATGTCAGATCTGGTCTTCTTGGCCAAAACTGTGAAGTTATCAGGAGCCAGCGGTGAGCCACTGCCTGTTTTCTCAGGTAAAGCCCCTCTTCAGAGCTTTCCTGGCATTTGTCCATCTTCAATTTAGTAGTTGCCAAGAAAGACTTACTCTATCCTTCTTAAATCCAAAAATTTGAGACCACTGGGACTTAGACTGGGACTGCCTCAGGGTGCCTGGCTTCCTGGATTCCAAGTTCAGAGTGTTCCTTCAACAAGAAAGTGACATGGGTCACTTCGTCTAGAACTGAATGAGGTCACTGCCTTGGCAACCACTTTGTCCTAACAGTTGCTTCCAAGGGTCCATGAGATGGATCCTGCCCCTACTTCCTATGACACTTTCACAAGTTAGAATGGAATATCAACCATAGGCAGCCGGGAACAGCTCTCCACACAAGCCTGGTTTGGTCCATCTTCTCTACATTAAGAAGAGAGAGACTGCTTCAGACACTCCCCTTCATCCTGACCTGTTTTTTTTTTTTTTTTTTGTCATGAAAGATGACTTTCGCACTCTCAGGTCCATCACAGCTGCCTACATCTTCTTTAGGGATCATTTCTGCATGGACCTTTGAAGTTCTCCGGAAGTTGAAGATCTCCTACATTCCTGTATTGTAAGACCAACTCTGTCCCTGCTCTTCTGTAAAGTTAGATTGAGGGAACAGTGTATGGTTACAGTTAATAACATGTTTGATTTGGGTTAGGATCATTCTGCTGGATGAATAATGGTATTGGGAACCTGCAATATTTATAAGATTATATAGGTGAAATATATGAATGAAAACAGAAATCTCGGTAACATTTGAAGCCCACAAGGGCATTGGGTCCTTGATTGGGATACTTAGCTTTTAATTATGTTCTGCACAGATGTCTCAGATAAATCTATACACAATGGCATAAGATCTGATACCTTGGATGATTGAATGTTGAGGAGAACAACCATTCAAAGAGGGAGAGTCGGTAGGATTAGGAAGATAGTTGGTAGGATTATAAAAAAGTGTGAGTATAGCATTTGGACAAATAGTTCTTTAGCAATAGGTTTTCAGGTAGACAGAAAATGTAAATGTCAGCATATGTGAAGAGTCAGTCACAGTGATGAACTGGGGAAAATATGTAGGAAAGCAGATATCAATAGAGACATTAGGAAATCAGGCAAAGTATAAAGTGAGTGATAGCAAAAGACATTTTCAACAGGCTTGAGATTGAATATATAATCTTAGGAAGTAACAAATATGTAGTCACCAATAGGATTGACATTTGAGAGTATTAGGCAACCTGGACATGGGTTATTTTCATAATCCATACTCACATTCCATTTAGGCTTTGGTACAATCGTAAGTGTGACTTTGCATTTTGTGGCCAGAATATTACTGTGATAAAACGTATATGTAGATCAGGTGACATGAGTATTTCTTGCACCATTTCTTGGAGCAATATTTTGAAGGGGTATAAATTAGTATTGGGGGTACATATAGGTGTACCATGTATGTATGAATATAGAGATAATGCATGAATAGACCATACTATGAATAAATAATATAACTTGTTCCAACTTTAAATAATGGATTGAATTGATATCTGAAAATACACAGGAATCATATATTGATATACATACATTCATTCCAACCAGTAATACATCTAATGGTAATATTACGGTTGTGGTTTATCACCAAGAGTGTGTGAATTTTGCTTCAAATTTGATTATGGAAATCGAAAATAATGTGTTTGGAAAGAAATCTCATGAAATGACCACTCAAAAACAAGGAGGAATAAATATGTTCTGAAGCAGGAAGTGATTGAATATGTTACAAATTTCATTAAATTTGTGAACTTGTGGATGAAATGTATATTCTATAATGTATAAAAACTGCAGAAATAGTAATGTACCAGTGTTTAATAAAAATGAACGTCAAAATACACATCATGTTCCATAGCAATCTACTTGCATTGATGTTAAAGTGGGTCAGCTACTGTAAAAATATAAGGATTTGTTTGCACCATTCACTGAAGTAACTTTTTAGTACTAGAAAACAAATATGTATTTCAGGTGGATGAATATTTTTAAAATAATCTTATGAAAAGTTTAATATAAAACCACATACATGAACAAGAATGAATTTAGGGAGTGTATAATAGGACACATATATTTTATATTTTGAAAAATCTAGAGAGTATATATATATATATATATATATATATATATATATATATACACACACACACACACAAAACACACACAGAGACATTAAATAGTAGCAATATATATGCCAATTAATTTCATTGTGAAATATATATCATCCACAGATCCAAAATATTAATTTTACTGAACATGGATTTATGTATAATGTTTTTCAACTAAGAAGCTCACTCATAGTCTGAATTTTCAGTTCCAAAATCATTAATGAGGAGTGATCTCTTCTCACACTTTGTATCTGCCAAGTTAGCCACCTCTCAAGAATATACGTGTGATACCAGGTAGGATTCTATATGTGCATATAAAAATACATGTGCTGAATAGGCTACAGAAAAATGGAGACAGGAATTCACATATGTGTTAACTTTAAAAACACATGCAGAACTATTTCAACAAAAAATTGACAAGATTTATAACTCCTACCCTATATCATGCAAAAGGCAAACCAACTATCCACCATGCCTCCTCTGAAGTGCTAGTATTTCTATTCTGTTTGGGTTATTTTTCTCCATCATATTAGAATTAGTAGTCAGAGTCTAGCAGGGTATGGGTTAGTGTCAAAGATTCAGCATTTCGAATGGAAAATTGAACAATGAATCCAATGTGTATGTAAATATGTGCTACACACAATTATTCCCACTCTCATCCAGAACAATGCCTTGACAATTCCTTCACCCCAAGTAAGACACAATTAGAGGAGAAGATTTAGAAAATCTGTGAATAAATATGTTAAATGGAATATGCTCAGGAGCTCACAACCTTTGAAGTGGTAGAGTAGTTTCCAAAAGTATGGGACAGGGTAAAAACTCCACAAACATGGAGGTCTGCTGGCCTAGAGATTTCTAGAGAAACTGCCTGTGAGTTTGGGCACTTGAAAAATATGTTGTTGTCAGGAGCTTTAGCTTCCTTTCTAGGGAGACCTTAAAAGCTTGGTCTGGATCTATGAGACCTGGAGGACATGGTTTCTTATTTCCCAATGTACATGAGGCAGCAGTGCTGAATTCTCTTTTTAGGTAAACTGTGGCCACTGGGGGATAAATGTGTGGCAGTGTGCACTGTGAAGCCATATGGTCATCTTCCATTTTCGTGGTGTTTCTTCCTGCTGCACTGGGTGTTTGGTATTTGCTTCACGAAATACAAAGAGTTCAACTGGGTCACAGTGCAAGAGGAAGTTCTGTCATGTATGGTGGGTCAGGTTTTGCAGGAGGATCCAAGAACTAGGATCCTATCCTACATATCTTGCCCCCTTGACCATAGCACCCTGATTCTGAACAATGTCCTGAAACCTCTCCAAATAACAACTTGCCTTTACATGGAAGGTTCTGCTGGCTGCACCATGTCAGTCACAAGGCATTTGAAGCCAATGGAAGATACACATGGCCCCACCACAGATGTTTTATAACATACCTGCCCACCACTGCTCGAACCTACTACTCAACAGAGTCCAACTTACTGGCATCTCTGTTCTACACCATTTACATGAAACCCAGTCAATCAAGGCACTGTCTGGTATATTCATGATCAGCAACAGGACATCAAAAGGTTTTCCAGTGCCACCTGGTGATGGGAAATTCAAAAATTTCATGGTATTTATCTAGCCATTTTTCAAGGATGAAGTTGGAGGCACTGTGAGTTTCAATTCTTTCAGGAACCATTAAATGGTTAGGAAGCTCATTTCAATGAAATCTCTGGAGAACACTCACAGGTAAGGCTTCCCAAAGAGTGGCCAAAAGATCATATGATGTTATGCCCATTTAGGTCTACAATGTGAGGTCCATATGAGTTTTGACTCTCAACTATGGGTGCCAAGTCTTTCAGAATAAAATTTGTGGTATCCTGGCTGAGAGGCTCAGTGCTCTGTGGAAAGCCACCCTGGGCCTAGAACTCAGTTTCCAAGGGCAACGCTCATGCCTGGCTTCCTAAAATCTCAACACTATTTATGGCAATACTTCTCTGAGGTCAGTTCCAGAACTCAGACTCTAAGGGAGTCACACCAGAGTTCAAGAACATGTGGACCAAGTCATCTCTTCCAACCGCCACCCAAATGACCACAATTTAAACCAAAACACTCCAACGTGGCGCTCATCTTCTACCATATAGACACTCACAATAACCTATGGCTGGAGTTTTCCATGAGGGGCACACCCCAAGACCGTGTCCAAAATAAGCTCTGTTGCACCTAATTTGCCTAAATTCAGGGTGGCCTGGACACCCTTCTTGTGAACCAGGAGAGATTAAGTAGGCCTCCCGTTAATACTGCTCCGCTTCTTCAATTTGAGGCCAAATGACTGTGGGGTTTGGATTCTTTATGTGAATTGGAGTCTTGAGAAAACCCAAGCAAATATGGGCTAGCCTCTGCAGGGCTTTGAAGAACTCATTTGACCCAAAGGATCCCTAATCTGACTTGATGGAGGTCAGGAAAGTTACAGAGGAAGGCGAGAGACTTCATCCACAAGGACTGCTCTTTTGGCCATTTTGTTTTTGGATGTAAACATGGGATCTTTCTTTAGATCCATCAGGAGCTGAGAATCTAAGTCACAGCCTCACACAGGGTAAATAGGCTGATTCAGACACATCCTTTCCAAAGCAATTAAGCAAAGAGCCACAGGTAATGCCCATTCATTTCCATTTGAAAACTGTTTTCTTCAGGCTTCAAAAAGTGGTGGACTGAGGAAAAGACCTTCCTGACATTCAGGGCAACAGAAGAATAGGTAAACAAAAGGCCCCAAGCAGGGTTTCTCCAATGAGACTTTCCTGGTCACACTGATATCTGAGTTTTCTGAGATGCTCACCATTCCCTTCAGTACATGGTCATGTCACAGAGCTTCGAGGTTGTACATATCTTAAACAGAAAACCATGAACCTATTCTGGAGAGTGGCCAGAATTCAGGAATAAAACAGGAACTAAGGAAGATAGCAGGTGTTGCACATCAATAAGGCAAGCTGCAGTCCATTCATAAATAGTGCAGGATGAATGCTGTGAAGCTTTCTACTAGACAGGACATATTCATTGATGCATTCTCTTTTCTAATGTCTACAACCACGGACACAGTGGGATACACAGACATAGAAATTCTCGCCTTGTCAAACGACTTACAAGAAACAGTTCACTCCAAACAAAACACTCTGCCTTTCATACCTATTCTCAGAACATGAGACAAAACCACAAACCCACACCCACACAACAAAGGCACCTCCTTTCCCCAAGTAGGTCTGTGACTATCCGGAGTGTCCTCTGACTGGTGGGCCTTACTATGTTCCCTGGAAATAGCCTGTTCTGTCTCAAATCTGGTCTTTTTGGCCAACTCTGTGAAGTTGTCAGGAGCCAGCGGTGAGCCACTGCCTGCTTTCTCAGGAAAGGCCCCTCTTCATAGCTTTCCTTCCATTTGGCTATCCTTACATCAGTAGGTCCCAAGAAAGACTGAGTCTGTCCTTGGTAAATCAAAATAAGTTTGACCACTGGGACTGGGACTGGGACTGGCTCTGGGTGCCTGGCTTCCTGGATTCCAAGTTCAGAGAGTTCCATCACCAAGGAAGTTAGGTGTGGTCACTTCCTTTTGGAATTGAATGAGGTCACTGCCTTGGCAACAACTTTGTCTTAACAGTTGCTTCCAAGGTTACCATGAGAAGGAGGCTGCTTCTACTTCCTGTGACACTTTCACAGGTCAGAGTGGTATGTCAACCATAGGCATGCAGGAGCAGCTCTCAACACATGCCTGCTTTGGTCCACCTTCTCTACATTAAGAAGAGAGTGGCTGATTCAGACACATCCCTTCATCCTGAGCAGGTTGTTTGCCATGGAAGACTTTTGCACTCTCAGGTCCTTCGTACTTGCCTACATCTTCTCCAGGGATCATTTCTGCGTGGACCTTTGAGGTTTTCAGCAAGTGGAAGATCCTCTATAATTCTGTATTTTAATACCAATTCTGTCCCTGCTCTTCTGTAAAATTAGATTGAGAGAACAGTGTATGGTTAGGATTAATAACAGGTTCGATTTGGTTTAGAAAGGAAACTACACGGTTGAGCAAACAGGGTCCTACAGTTAGCAATAATATGAGGATTTTTAATGGACCGGCCATGGCAGATAAAAGCGTAGTTAATCAGGTCACTATGTGAACCAAGACTCAAACCTCCCTTTGGGGCCTCTGTCTCTCTTTGACGCTCTTCAAGTCGTTTTCTTAATTTACTCATAGATTCTTTTACAACTCCAGTATTGTCGGCATAAAAACAACATTCTTCCCTCAATGCAAGCAAAAAGGCACCTTTCTCTCATAAAGAGGAGGTCCAACACTCGCCTGCTTTGTAAAACAACTTCAGAAAGAGAGAGGTTAAAATTCCTGTAAAGCTGTGATGTCGGTTTTTAATGTATTTAAACTTTGGCATATTTCTGCTTCTAATTGCGTCTTTGTTGTGTCTCATGGACTAGCCCACCCCTTCAGCAACTATTATTTCTAATAGGATGGCTAAAGTGAGGGATACAGGTTCCCAGTGGAACCGGGTTGTATGCCCCCCTATTTGATCTTTAAATGAACCTAAGTCATGATAGAGAACTCTGGAAAACATCTGCATCATTCCATAATTAATCACATATATTGACCATTTTATGAAAACATAAATAATGTTAAAGTGTATAGAATTATACTGTTGTAGGGACGGACAAGGAAAGGGACCTAAGATAGCACCAAACACAGGAAAACAGTCTTATTTGGTTGCATCCGGATTTAGAGGGCATTGCTTCTGTTGTAATCAATTAATCCCCTGAACCCCAAGTTTTGGTAGTTTTAGAATTTGTACCCAACATGTAAGGGAAGTGGCTCAGAAGTTCACAGACTGTAGAAATTCACAGAAATCAGTTTTTGTTTCTGTTTTTGTTCCTCTGTTCTGGGCAAGTTAACTTTTCAAAGACACCTTGGAAAGGGAGAGCTTTTTTGTCTCTTTTTTTTCTCCCTGCCAGCTGTCACCATGAAGCCCAATTGGTAACTTTTTTATCTTAGAAATCTAGCCATCTCTGTGAAGCCCCAGCTCAAGGCCAGAGGCCTTGTTCACATATTTTGTGAAAATCTAGTAAGGCGGTGTCAAGCTTAGGGGTGGTGATTTTTCCAGCCAGTGGCCAAGTAGAACAGGGCAACACGAAAAGTGGAAGTTTATCTACATTGAACTCTTTCAGAGGGACTCTTTTGCTGAAAGACCTAATGTAAGCCTCGGTGAAGACTTCTGGAGAAGGTTATTTAAGACATATCTATGGACCTGGTACAGAGGGGGAAGACGGGGAAGGCGAGGCTGAGAGCAGCTCCGTGGATCTGAGAATGAGGAAGATGAGATGTAAAAGAATAATGGAAAAGGGGTTTGGGATTTTCCTAGAACAAAACTTGAGCAGTAGAACAGGTAGAGCAGAGGTGAAGATGGGAGTGAGTATTCCAAAAAGCCTGTGAGGGACTTTAAATTCTTAGTAACCTGTTTTCAGTGATGACAAAGCAACTTTAAAGGCTATTTTTATTACATCTTGGATAGGGGTCTGAGGGCTCTTCTCAGCTGGTTTGAGCTTTGGTTTAGCTTCTTAGAGGACTTGGTGGGACCTAGTGCAGGCACAGACAGAAAAAGAGAGGAGTGAGTGAGTGGAGGGGTACCTCGGTACCTGCTACCTCAGCAAGGGGGCAATGGTCTGAGAACTGGCGGAGGTTTGGGTTTTTGATGTAGTAATTGGAGGGAAGAAATCAGGTTGCTGAGGTGGGAGTGACAGCAGAGAGTCTAGAGCAGAAGGCTGAGGGTGAGGAACTATTGGAGAAGCATAGTACAGGATGTGAGTGAAGGAGGGAAAAGGATTCCACATAGGGGAATTTTCCCCTTTTGAGTACTTGCCTTAGTTAAAAATGTCACGCAGAATTTGAGGATCTAGAGAACCCTCTGGGGGCCATAGTTTTTGGTTGTCTAATTGATTATATGGCCAATGCTGTGTACTGAATTTGATGAGGAGTTTGGGTTCCACCAGGCAGCCCCGGTATGCTCACATCCCCATGAATTACACAAGAAGTTGGCTTTCCCCCCACACAGCCATGGCTGTTTGTGGCTTTGATAGTCCGCCGGGCATATATAGTAATCTAGGCTAACCAACCTGAATCTGGCTCGCGTTTCCGTGCATCCATAATGTTTGTTTCAATTATCTATGGTATGTAAGGGATTTAATGGAACTTTAGTGGGATCCTCTTCATTGGGGTTATCTCAATAGGAAAGACCTATACCAAGCTGAAAAATGTCTGGGTGGAGAGATAGCCACCAGGTCCCTAAGGGGGCTTTATGCGAGATAGACCATACTTCTTGTTTAGTAGGATTTCAGATCAGCCTTCACTGCTGAACAGGCTGATGAGGGTTAGGAGTACTGGTGGCCAAGGGGAGAGTCTATAGTCTTGTCCACATAGCGAATACGCAATTTGAAATGGTTACCAGTTTTTTCCAGTTTCCAACCAGAGTCTGGACACAGCGAAGGCTTGAGATGAGAGGCATGGATCCAAAAAGTGATTCTGTCTACTTTTATGGCTGTAGGTGTTATAAGTAGCACCTGGTATGTTCCTTTCCAGCGGGGTTCTAGGGATAACACCTGATGTTGTCTTATGTTGACGAAGTCTCTTACTTGATATTGATGTGGAATCCCCTCGTCCCCAGGTTGGTAGGCAGTGGCCAGCTGTTTCCACAGTTATCACTGAGTTCTTTCAATGGCTTTAAGTCTGTCAAGCAAGGGGTGTGGAAGGGATTGTTAGGCCTTAGGGTTGGGGATTAGGTCCCTTACTGGATGATGGGCATCATAGAGAATTTCATAGGGGGTGAGGTTACACAAAGAAACTGAGGGAGTATTTCTCGCATGAAACAGTGCATAAGGCAGGAGCATAGTCCAATCTTTTATGCCGGTCTCTAAGCTTAATTTTGTTAAGGTCTGTTTAATGGTTCTATTTATTTTTTCTACCTCTCCTGAGCTCTGGGGTATATAAGCATAATGTAACGTACAATTAATCCACCTGACTTACCTGGGCCATGAACACAAGTCCATTATTAGACCCTATTATCTTAGACAGACCATATCTTGGAAAAATATCTTCCAGGATCTTCTTGAGAACCATTTGCACCGTTTTTTTTTGTTTTTTTTTTTTTTTCTGTGTGTGTGTGTGTGTGTGTGTGTGTGTGTGTGTGTGTGTGTAAGGCTTCAATCCATCCTGAGAATGTATCCACAAAGAATAGGAGATATTTAAGTCCATACCTTGCTGGCTTAATTTCAGTAATGTCCACTTCCCAGAATTGTCCTGGTCTGGTTCCTCGTAGGTGCTTTCGTCTAAGAAACTTGAAAGGGTAAGCATTAAACAATTGACTGACCCGACAGGCTTTTGTTACCAGTTCAATTATTTCCTTTTGCTGTGAGACAGTTAGTGGAAAACTCTGTTCTTAATCCTACAGGAATGCCTGCAGTTTCTTTGAACCAAGGTGAGTGAGTTGATGTACATTTTTAACGTAGTGTAGGGCTTTCTGTAATTGCAGGCTGAGCTCAGTAAAGTTGAGGCGTTCAATGTCAGTGTCCTTAGATGTTATCTAAAAATTCCTGGTACTTAGGGTTCCATTGGAATTGGGCATCTCCCTTTAACAGCGGGTATAAAGGAGCAGCTAAGGACTCAAACCCATTTATCCATAACCTGCAAAACCGAGCAATCCCAAGAAACTCTTAGTTGTCTGCTGTAAGATGGGGTTGGTATCTGCTCAATGGTTTGTTTTCTGGGTTCAGTGAGCCATCGTTTACCGCCCCTAAGGAAATAGTCGAGGAAGATTACTTCTTGCTGGCAAATTGGGCAATTTTGGCCGAAGCTCTATACCCGAGTTGAGCAAGCTCGGATAATAGTGCTTGGGTCCCAGTTCACAGTTTTCCTTGGTGTTGGATGCCAGTAGCAGGTGATCCACATATTGAAGCTGGGTGAATTCAGGGTGTGTAGTTCAGAAATTGTTGAGATCTCTGTGAAGGGCTTCATCAAAGAGAGTGGGGGAGTTTTTGAACCTCTCTGCGAGTCTAGTCCAAGTTAGTTGACTAGACTTTCCGGTTTCTGGGTCTACCCACCCAAAAGCAAACAGCAACTGACTATCTTTATGCAGAGGCAAGCAAAAGAAAGCTTGTTTTAAGTCCAGAACAGTATACCATTTCTGCTCAGGGTTCAGAGTGCAAAGCAGATTGAACAGATTAGGTACCGTGGGGTAAATGTCCTGCACTCTGTCGTTGATCTCTCTTAGGTCTTTAACAGGGTGATAGTCCCTGGTTCCTGGCTTTTTCTTCTAATAGCAGGGGAGTGTTCCAGGCCAATTGACAGGGCCTTAGGACCCCTAAGGCCAGATATTTCTGAATATAGGGCCTTATCCCATCTTTAGCTTTTTATGCTTAGAAGATATTATTTGACATTGATTGGGGAGGCTGAGGTTTTTAACTCCACTGTTATTGGAGGTTGTTTCACGGCCAGGCCTAACACAGCAGTTTTTGCCCAGGCATCTCGGTAATCTGTTATCCATTTCTGGGGTAGCTTGCTTGTTTGATCAGTCTTGGGGGGTGTGAAGAGTGGACGTTCATCTTCTACTAATATAGTTAAAGCCGTGACTATAGGAGTTTTTACTGAAGGATTTAGAAATTTCATTTGGGGGCCTTCAGGGTTAAAAGTTATTTTGGCCCAGAGCTTGGTGAGCAGATCTCTGCCCATCAATGGGTGCGGGCATTCTGGGATTACTAGGAAGGAGTGATGGATTTTTCTTTTCCCCAGGTCCATGGTCCTCTTAGTAGTCTAAGCCCGATATTTACTGCCATTAGCCCTTTGAACTACAGACCTTTTATTTGATTGACGGCCCAATGGGGCCTTAAGGGCTGAGTATACTGCTCCCGTATTCACTTCAAAGTTTACTGGGGTCCCCCACAGTTCAAATCTTACCCTGAGCTAGGGGAAAGAATCTGAGCCCCAACTTTCTTAGTCATCCCCCAGAGTCAGAATGGCTGGCTGGCATGTCTGTCTCTGTATAGGGCACTCTTTGGCCCAGTGTCCTTTTTTTTTTACAGTAGGCACATTGATCTGAGGCCAGGGGTGGCCTGTGGCATGGGCCCAGGTATCGCTTCCTGTCACCTTATGTCTTAATTTCTGGCCTCTTTCTTGTTGTGACCAGGATCTTAGTCAATGCCTTAGTCTTTCTTTTGCTTCTCTCATCCTCCCTCTGCTCCCTTTATTTTTCCCTGTTTCTCTCTTATAGTATACTTTTTCGGCTTCTCTGACTAAATCTCTCTTTTAACTTTTTTTTTTTTTATTATCCATGGCAGCTTCAACAATTAAGGCCATCGTGACAGATGCCTTTTGATCTGCTGCCTGAGGATCGAAAGGAGTATATCTCTTATATGCCTCCATAATTCTCTCTAGAAACATAGAGGAAGATTCATCAGGCCTTTTAATAATTTCTCTTACCATGGCCAAATTAGTTGGTAACCTAGCGGCCCCTTGGATACCCGCAATTAGAGCCTGACAATAATTGGACAGATGCTCCCTATCTTCAAAGGTGTTGGGGTCCCAGTTGGGTTGGTTAAAGGGGAAGGCAGCTTTTATTATGTTGGGAAGTTGTGTTGGTCGCCCATCAGGTCCGAGGATATTTTTTTCTAGCTTCCAGGAGGTTTTTCTCTCATTCCTCTGTCATGAAGAGAGTCCCTAGGAGTTGTTGGCAGTCATTCCAAGTAGGCAGGTGTGAAAACGTTGGCGAGTTCTCTGAGTTTTTTTAGCTGGGCCAGCTTCCTCCAGAGAAGGAGGCGCTGTGTGTGTCATGGGACAGTCATCTGGAGGGCGCTGGGCCATTCTGGCTTCCTCGAATGGTGGAGAGGCTGAGTAAGCAGCAGGGGAATTACTTACAGGGTTTTGTGGGTTGGGGGACAAGGGCAGAGGATAAGGACGAGTAGAGTCTTGAGACTCAGGGAGAACAGAGGGTGGAGGTTGAGGAACAGAGAGTTTGAGAGATAGAATCATAGGGGAAGGAGTAGGAGTGGGTGCAGGGACAAGGAAAGGCTTCACCCATGGAGGAGGAGATTTGCAGAGGTCCTGACAAGTTAAGATATATGGCTATTGATCTGGATGTCTATGTGGCCCCGGCTGAAAGACAATATCTCAGACTTTTCAAATTAGTGCGAAGTAGAAACATCCTTCTAGAGGCCATCCGACTACAAAGGTGGGTTATTCTGAGACACAGAATCTGCCAGGTCTGGTGTTTTAATGAAAAAGAAAGATTCTGAGCCCTTAAGCAGACTTTGGTCCAGTGATTAAGGGTCAGGGACAGAGGCATTGAAGTGCTCTGTCCCATAATGAAATATACACAGACAGTGAAAGCAACAACACATGACACAGACAAGACAAGACAATAAAGACAGGCAATGGACGTCCAATACTGAGACCAGGACTGAGTAGCCGGCAAAACCTGATGGGCTGGCAATTCCGAATCTGAAAGAAAATATCACTGAGTCGAGGAGACTATGGTTCCTCGATTTCCCAAGTCCATCCCCCAGGGACATGGCCTGTGGCTCTGTGACATGTGTGTCAGCCACCGTGGGAGAGAGCTCACGCTCTTTACCAATAGCCATTTTGTCAAACCCTAACCTGAATCCTGAAACCAGAAAGAGGGGCCTTATTTACCCCCAGAGCATCCCGTTGGGGGTCTTTCATCTGCAGCTGCCGGATCTCGCTGGGGCCACCAGAAGTAAAGGTCGGGTGAGCATCGATGAAAGAGACCACCAAGAGACTGTCTAATGCAACAGCAAAGGGTTTATTGGGAGTCCGGCATGCAAGGGCTCAGAGCTCGCTTGAATAGAGCAGAGAGCCCTGAGAACAGCTTAAGAAGTGCTTATATATTTTCCTTGGAGAGGGCAGGGAGGGAAGTTTATTGATGGGTAAGGGCGAGTGGGCGGTTTGCGTGCAAATGGTTGATGGAGTACATTCTGCAGTTTGGCAGTTGGGGGCAGCACATTCTGGGAACAAGAAGAGCAAACAGTTCTCAAGATTTCAACAGTGTTTTATTAAGCATACAGAAAAACAGGAAGTGACAAGTACCTATTTTATTAACCTTTCAATATAAGTATGAAAACAGAAATCTAGGTTAGATTTGAAGCCCAGAAGTTCATTTGGCCCTTGATTGGTATACTTAGATTTGAATTATGTTCCGTAGAGATGTCCCAGAAATATGGATATACAATGACACAGGACCTTGTACCTTCTCAGAGGTCAGTTCCAAAACACAGTCTCTAAGGGGAATCACACCAAAGTTCAAGACAAGATGGACTCAATTATCTCTACCAACCACCACACAAATGACCACAATTAAAACCAAAACACTCCCAAATGGCACTCATCCTCTTCCAAATAGACACTCATCATAACTTCTGGCAGGAGGATTCCATGAGAGGAGCAGCACAAGACAGTGTCCCAAATAATCTCCCTTTCCCCTCATTTGCCAAAAGTCAGAGTGGCCTGGACACCCTTCCTGTGAACCAGGAGTGATCAAATATGCCTGCCATTAATACAGCTCTGTTCTTCAATTTGAGGCCTACTGACGGTGGGGTTTAGATTCTTTATTTGAATTGGATTCATAAGAAAACCCAAGAACCTATGGGCTAGCATCTGCAAGGCTTTGAAGAACTCAATTGACCCAATGGATCCATTTTCTCACTTGATTGAGGTCAGGAACCTTACAGAGGAATGCGAGAGACTTCATCAACAATGACTGATTTTTTGGCCATTTTGATATTGGATCCACACATGGGATCTTTCTTTAGATCCACCAGGTGCTGATAATCTAAGCCACAGGCTCACACAGAGCCAAGAGGCTGATTCAGACACATCCCTTTACAATGCATTTAAGCAAAGAACCACAGGTGATGCCCATTCATTTCCGTTTGAAAACTGTTTTCTTCAGGCTTCACAAAAGCGTGGCCTGAGGCAAAGACCTTCCTGACATTCAGGGCAACAGAACAATAGGTAATCAAAAGGCCCTTCGCAGGGTTTCTCTACTGAGACTTTCTGGGTCACAGTGATATCTGACTTTTCTGAGATGCTTGCCATTCTCTTCAGCTATCCAGTACATGTCCATGTCACAGTGCTTGGAGGTGGTACATATCGTGGATGCAAATGCATGATCCTATTCTGAAGAGTGGCTAGATTTCAGGAAGAAAACAGGAACTTAGGAAAATAGCAGGTGTTGCCCATCGATAAGGCAAGCCCTAGTGCATTCATAAATTGGGCAGGATGAATGCTGGGATGCTTTCTACTTGACAGGAAACATCCATTGATGCATTCTCTTTTCTAATGTCTACAAGCACGGACTCAGTGGGATACACAGACATAGAAACTCTCGCCTTGTGAAACAACTTACTAGAAACAGTTCACTCCAAACCAAACAAACCGACTTTCCTGCCTATTATCAGAACATGAGACAAAACCACAAACACACATCCACACCCACAAAGGCACCTCCTTCCCCAAGTAGGTCTCTCACTCTCCAGAGTATCCTCTTACTGCTGGGCCATACTATGTTCCCCCGATATGGCGTTTCCTGTCTCAGATCTGGTCTCCTTGTCCAACTCTGTGAAGTGGTCAGGAGCCAGCTGTGAGCCACTACCTACTTTTTAAGGAAAGGCCCCTCTTCAGAGAACTCCTGGCATTTGGCCATCTTCACATCAGTAGGTACCAAGAAAGACTGACTCTGTCCTTGCTAAATCGAAGCAAGTGAGACACTGGGACTGGGACTGAGACTGACTCTGTGTGCCTGGCTTCCTGGATCCCAAGTTCAGAGAGTTCCATTACCAAGGGATTGAAGTGAGGTCACATCCTTCAGGAACTGAATGAGGTCACTGCCTTGGCAACCACTTTGTCCAAACAGTTGCTTTCAAGCGTACCATGAGAAGGAGGCTTACCCTATTTTCTGTGGCACTTTCACAAATTAGAATGGTATATCAACCATAGGCACCAAGGAACCGCTCTCCACACAGGCCTGATTTGGTCCATCTTCTTTATATTTGGAAGAGAGCCTTTAGTCCAGGGAGCACTGCAGTGAACCTCTGCACTAAAACTATTAGCAAGCACCTGATGGAGGATGCCTCCATAGGTAAGTGGCTCCTTTATAACATCTGATATCTGGTTAAGGGAGATCTCTTCTGATGACAGAGATGTGGCACGGGGAGGCTCACATATACTTCTGTCCAGGACAGTAACGAGAATCTTTCTGTCCTCTGTTCTGTTCTGTAGGGAATTCCTCTGGAACTGTAGAGAGGTGCCGACGGGCACGCATGCGCTCCTACCCTGGAGCTTTAGCAAGATGTTGCACTCTTGCCCTGTTTCTGTGTTTAGGCGCTGGGTTTCTGTTTTTTTGTGTTCTGTGTTCTATTTTTTGGTTTTTTGTTTGTTTGTTTTTGTTCGTTTTGTTGTGTGATTTTGGTGGTAAAAACTTAAGTATATTGGACATGAAAATCAGAAATAAAGAGATTAAGCCTGACACCCCTTTGGACTGTGTTTTAAGGAACTGCAATGAACTTTATCCCCCATTGTAAAGCAGGATGATAGAAGCCCCTAGCTGGCTGCCTGGAGCACACCATTGCAGAGGGCTATGCCTGCTGGGGACCTAAGAACTGAGTATCTCCCAGGTTAACAAGTGAAACTCCTTTAAAACCCCTTGTCCCTCCAGATAAAGAGAGTCACAACTTTGGCAGAGTCCCCTGTGTTTCTCCTTTGTTAGCCAAGCAATAAAACTCCTTTTTTCTTTTTCTCAAAACCCAGTCCTCATTATTAAATTTGTATTAATTGGCTTCAAGGTCAGGAACCAAACTTTAAGTCACAAATCTTGTACCCACCCTCCGGCCCTGAACTTTGTGAGAGCTATCTACTGAAATGTTAGGAGATAGAGCATGCTTGATGTGGAACTGAATCAGAGGAGCTAATCCTGTATATAAAAGGGGAAACTGAGGGACTCCCAGCAGCTGCCAAAGCCCTGTTGATTCAGGGAATTACCTCCTTCCTTCCCTGCACTGTAAGGATTATGCCACCTCTGTCTTGTTAAAAAAAGAGAAAAAGAAAAAGGTGACACTAAATGCAGTAAAGTCACCATGGAGACACTTTATTTTACATTTCAGGTTGCCCTTCTGTGAAAACATCTGGTCCCCTTGTGGGGACATCTATGGTGCCACTGCTGTAGGAGATTTTTCTCTTATCTGCTCTGGTTTAAAGGGTTCTGTCTGACAGCCATAGTCTGGACCTCCTTTCTGTCTGTATTGTGTCTTAGTTTCTGGCCCTTTAAGGCATCTGCAATAATGTGTTGATATTATAAATTGTTTTTGGGGAATGATCTTAGCTGAATGTGTGTCTAAATTATGATGTTTTATTTTAACAATCTGGTAACTGAATGGGTTTTTGAAGCATTGCACAATCTTGCAGTAAAAAGTCGGGTTTAGGTAATTGTTTAGTTTATGATTTCAGATAATTCATGCCAGAGAACTTAAATACTTAGGATGGATAACTGAAGAACTCTACTTCCAAGTTGGCAAGAAACTTCCCAATCATACGGTCTTTTTTTTTTTTTTCACCAATTTTGAATTGGGTAGCCTGGGAAAATGTCACTGTGTGTACCAGTGCATTAATTTGGACATAAATAGTAAAGCATAGTATGGTGTCTGTTGACAAAACAAGATGTAAAGATATAAAATTTTGTGAATTGTATCTTAAACTTGTATCATAATTTTCAACATCTGAACCTGAAAATTATGGTTAAAATGCCTTAGTCCTGAGATGTCTGTTCAGAATAGCAGTTTTTTTGCTGCTCCTTCCAGACCTCAGCCATGACTTATGTTGAAATGCAAATGAAAGAAGCCTGCAAGCTTTGTAGGAGAGTGATTTGAGGTCTAAGGGAAAAAAAGGTAAATTGTATGTTATTTACTAATTACTGGCAAGTCATTTTTCCTAGGACTCTTATTTTTTTTCTTAGATACTTTATGTTTTTTGACCTCATGATTTTGAGCATACAGACCTAGGTTAATGTTTTTCTGATCAGTTCTATCTTTGACCAACTGTGGACTTTTTGAAACATTGCAATAAAAATTTCAACTACGAAAAGCTACAAGGCCTTTACTATTATTATGTGTGCACAAATTGTTATGTGTTGTACGTCTATATATACATATGTCCGTATATCATATATATGATACACAAATTAACATATATAAGGAGCGCTCATAGAAAAATAGCGCTCGTAAAAGCAAATTTTAAAAAAGTGGATCCAAAGATCTTTAATTCACGTGATTTAAATGTTTCAATTTAAATTGGATAAAGAGATAAAAACAAATGTCTTTAAATTTAAGCTTACAAAGTTTTCTAGGTGTTCAAACATCTAACAAAATATTAACATCTACAAAATGTCTAATATGCCTTGGCTCTAGTACCTTTCCTTCAACATAAAAATGGTTTACACTGTTCAATACATTTCTCTAACTTTTTGATAAATAAGTAAAGTAAATTTGATATGGGATTACTCATTCATGAGTACTTTTGTTAGATATCTGATTGATTTACTAAGATCTGTATTTTTTTTTAGTAAACTCTGTATAAGATTGTAAAAATCAGTCATGTGTTAATGAGACAAAAATTTCTTAAAACATAAGTTTACCCATAACATTGAGTTTATTAAGATTTATGTTTTCTAGAGCAAGCAACCATAAAAATTAAACAACTGATTAAATAAAAACTGTTATTTTAGAGCACTGTACTGCCATTTCTTTAAAAGCCAAACTTGATTAATGTAGAAACATAAATGTAATTGTTATGCTATTAATGTTTTCATATCTTACAGGTATGCAAGTCTGTAAGGTAGAAACGTTTAAAGAGTATTATATCAAGCTGGTGCTCTGAAGTTGTGTGGTAAAAAATATATTGTGGATTTATTTACCTGTTATCAATAAGATATGTAAATTTTTATGTTACTTTTTACATTGGGGAACAATTTAAATGTATTTTTAAGTTAATTAGAGCCTAATCTTTGTAAAGGTTAAAAACTTTCAGCCTTTCTTTAATTCATGTTTTAAATGTGATATCATATGGTGTTAGCTAATGTTCATGTGACCTCAAACAATTTATTTAAACATTGTCAAATGATATTTAAAAATAAAGATCAGCTTTAGAACTAAAATAGTTAAGATTTATAAAGAGCCCTGCCTTACCTGAGATAAGGCTGTGTGTCCCATCTTACTACATGTGAGAATGACTATGAAACCATTAGGTCAGATAATATTTCTTTAAAGTTATGTTAAAAAGTTTTTTTTTTATTGTCAATATTTTTAGGATCTCAAACAGGGGATATAATGTATAATTCAGCCAAAAAATTCAGGGAAGATATTACACGAACTAAGTATTTTTACTTTTGTTAATTTTAGTTTGAAATTTTCTTATAAGTGATCTAAAGATTCCCTGTTAGTGTTTTACAAATGTGTTGCTTTAAGAACACAACATGGGTTTATTCAAGATAATAAGTCATCAACTACAATACAGACAGAATAATACAGATCCCAATTAATTAAAAGGTAATAATAAAGTTATAGACATTAAAGCCCAGTACTCTTAATGTAAGGCTGTTAAAATTTATTTGCTGGATTTTTAAGATTAGGATTTAAAATGAATGTTAAATGAAAAGGGCCAAGAAAACCAATATTTGGCTGTTGCCCTCTGAGTCAGTCTGAATCCAGGGAACAGGGGACTTCTCTAAAGAGCTTTGCAACTCTGAGCCACATAACCTCCTGATCAGGGAGATTAATGAGACCACTGGACAGAAAGCCAATCAGTGCATTTGTTACAAAGAGGAGAGTCATCATATAAAGGAGACATCCATGATGCTTCTGAGGGAAGCCAAATGGTCAAGCAAGACCTGGACCCACCTAGCGCAAATGGCACTAGCAGAACTGAGAATCTCTTCTCAAGTTTCCCCAGAATTGATTCCCACAAAATCTCAGCTGACTGTTAACAATAGATAGAAACAAAAGTCAGTTTGACTGCTTCATCTTAAACACTTAGCAAAGACAGTTAAGACCAAAATACAGCCACTCCTGGGCATTTTAAATAATAATAATAATAATAATAATAATAATAATAATAATAATAATAATAAAATTTAAGGTATGCACTTTATCTTATCCTCCCAAAATAAGTAAGACTGGAGGCTACAAAGAAGGATTCTCACATAGGAATGCCTAATACTTATAAAAAGAGACTATCAAGAAGAGCTGCCACAGGCAGAAGTTTTCAGTTTAAGACCTACAGATATTCCTAACCTACACAGGTAGGCTTGGTGTTTGCTAGTACGATTATCCAGCCCTGAGTAACAGAATTAAAGGTTTCTCTATTAGACGCAGAGATCATACTAGTAAAAGGATTTTTACAAGATCAGATGACATTAAATTATTAAACTGTGTCTTATTGGGAGGGCCAACTCTAACACTTAAAGTTAAATATTAAGTTGACAGTCCTGATAATTGGGGATATTAAAGACTGGTGAGGGAATTTCTATACAGTGACATGTTCCAGCTGCTGCAACATTTATTCAGTACTCATGGTTTTTGTTTCACTCATAGAAGAATCCATTCACAGATGACTTTACAACCTGTTCTTCCCCAACCTGACTTCAAACCGAACTGACTTCTAAAGGGCAACTCATGTCTCTCAACTGACTTCTAATAGGCAACTCATGTCCCTCACGATGAGCCCACTCACGTCACCCTGTCTCAGGACAGAAGAAGAAAAAATTAGTGATGCCACTCTTTTTACAACAATGGAGAGAAAGATAAATAGACTATCAATATAAAAAATTAATTAAGTCATGTAAAATCAGGGAGATCGGTTTTGGGTGAGTTGTAAAAATTTGGAGACTCTTATCTGAGGGATTAAAATTTCCTCAGTGTTCTTCCCATAATCTATCAAAGATTTGAAAGGGACACAGAGAAAAGGGGGAAATTGTAGACCCAACCTGATCTTTTATTAAAATTGGGAGCCATCATGCCACAAAGCCATGAAAAGATAATTTTGGCTTTACCATCAATTACTTCAAATTCTGAACCTGCGTGGAATGCCTGCCCACGCCTTGAACTCACGCATGCCCAGCTCTCTGACCAGATAGCAGCCCTCTCTGAAACTTTAGTGACACATCATAAATATTTGCCTTCTCTGGCCAGACAACAACCCTCTCTGAGGCTCTAATGGTCCTCATGAATTCTGATGTAGGGACAGCAAAAAAAATTGTAAACTACCTTTAATGTGATGTTTATCAGAGTTCTGTTATCTGTAACCCCCCTTTTGTGTAACTTTCTGGGCTGTAAAACTGGGCTGTAGGAAAGCTGGGGATGCTGTCTTGTTCCCACCATTTTGGGAGGGAGAGGCAGCACGGCCGGTGGAAATAATAAGCTTAATTTTATTTGATTTTAATTTGAGTCAGTGGTCTTTTCTAGCGTCCTGGTCTAACAGGTAAACACTCCAAAGACGTGGAGCTCTGCCGGCCTAAAGACTTCTTGAGAAACTTCCTCTGAGGTTGGGCATTTGAAATATATGTTGTTGTAAGGAGATTTAGCTTCCTTTCTAGTGACACCATAAAAGCTGGGTCTGCATCTACGTGACCTGGAGGACATGGTTTTTTGTATTCTAATGAACATGAGGCAGCAGTGCTGAATTTTGTATTTGTAGGTAAACTGTGGCCACTTGGTGCTAAGTGTCTCCCCGTGTGAACTGTGAAGCCATTTGGTCATCCTCCACTTTTCGTGGTGTTTCTTGCTGCTGCACTGGGAGTTTGGTATTTGCTTCATGAAATACAACGAGTTCAACTGGGACCCAGTATTGGAGGGAGTTCTGTCACTTGTGGTGACAGAGAATGCACCAACCAGGCTTCTATCTCACAAAGCTTGCCCATTTGTCCATAGAAATCTGACTCTGAACATTGCCCAGAAACCTCTCCATGTAACAAAAAGTGTCTGCTGGCTGCACCATATCAATCACAAGCCATTTTGAAGGCAATGGAAAATCCTCCTGGCCACACCACAGATGTATTATCACACACCTGCCCACCACTGCAATAGGCCCACTACTCAGCAGGGTCCAACTTACTGGCATCTTTGTTATACACCATTTTCATGAATCCCCGTCAATCATGGCATTCTCTTGTACACTCATGATCAGGAAAAAGACATCCAAAGGTTCTCCAGTGCCACCTGGTTAAGGGAATTTCAAAAATTTTATTGTATTTATTTAGCCATTTTTCATGGATGAAGTTGGAGGCATTGTGGGTTTCAGTTCATTCAGGAACCATTAAATGGTGAGGAAACTCATTTCAATGAAATCTCTGGAGAAATCTCACAGGCAAGTAATCCCATAGAGTGGTCAAAAGGTCACATGAAGCCAGGCCCATTGAGGTCTTCAATGTGACGTCCATGGGTGTTCTGACTGTCAACTATGGCTGCCACATCTTTCAGAATAAAATCATGTGATATCTTAGCTGAGATTCCAAGGCTCTGTGGAAAGTCACCCTTCTTTTTTGATCTCAGTTTCCAAGGGGAAATCCAATGCATGGCCTCCTAAAATCTGAACACAGTTCATGGCAATATTTCTCTGAGATCAGTTCCAGAACTCAGACTCTAAGGGGAATCACACCAGAGTTCAAGCCCAGGTAGACCCTGTCATCACTTCCAAGCACTACACAAATGACCACAATTAAAACCAAAACACTCCCACAAGGCCCTCATCTTCTTCCATATAGACACTCATCATAACCTGTGGCTGGAGGTTTCCATGAGGGGCTCAGCCCAAGACAGTGTACAAAATAAACTCCCTTGCCCATAATTTGCCTAAAGTCAGGGTTGCCTGGACACCCTTCCTGAGAACCAGGAGTGATCAAATAAGCCTGCCATAAATACTGCTCTGCTTCTCCAATTTGAGGCCTACTGACTCTCGGGTATAGACTCTTTATGTGAATTGGAATCATGAGAAAACCCAAGCACATATGGGCTATCATCTGCAGGGTTTTGAGAACTCATTTGACACAAAGGATCCCTATTTTCACTTGATGGA
The DNA here is from genome assembly GCF_048772815.1 of Callospermophilus lateralis. Taxonomy (NCBI): domain Eukaryota; kingdom Metazoa; phylum Chordata; class Mammalia; order Rodentia; family Sciuridae; genus Callospermophilus; species Callospermophilus lateralis. The sequence goes on along the minus strand of NW_027514452.1, from coordinate 985,847 downwards.
GGTTAGGAACGTTACAGAGGAAGGTGAGAGACTTCGTCCACAATGACTGCTTTTTTGGCCATTTTGGTTTTGGAAGCACACGTGGGAACTTTCTTTAGATCCATCAGGTGCTGAGAATCTATGCAACAGCCTCACACATGGCCAAGAGTCTGATGCAGACACATTCCTTTCCAAAGCAATTAAGCAAAGAGCAACAGCTGATGCCCATTAATTCCCCTTGAAAACCGTTTCCTTCAGGCTTCACAAAGGAGTGGCCTGAGGCAAAGACCTTTCTGACATTCAGGGCAACAGAACAATAGATAAGCAAATGGCCCATTGCAGGGTTTCTCGAATGATATCTGAGTTTTCTGAGATGATCCCATTCCCTTCAGCTATCCAGTACATGGCCATGTCACAGAGCTTGGAGGTGGTACATATCGTGGACACAAAACCCTGAACCTATTCTGGAGAGTGGCCAGAATTCAAGAAGACATACAGGAACTTAGGAAGATAGTAGTTGTTGCCCATCCATTAGGCAAGCCACAGTCCATTCATAAATTGGGCAGGATGAATGCTGTGAAGTTTTCTACTAGACAGGACACATCCATTGATGCATTCTCTTTTCTAATGTCTACAACCACGGACACAGTGGGATAAACAGACATAGAAACACTCGCATTGTCAAAAGACTTACTAGAAACAGTCCACTCCAAATCAAACAAACCGACTTTCCTATATATTCTCAGATCATGAGACAAAACCACAAACTCACACGCACACCCACAAAGTCAACTCCTTCCCCCAAGTAGGTCTGTGACTATCCGGAGTGTCCTCTGACTGATGGGACATACTACGTTTCCCTGAAATGGGCTGTCCTATGTCACATCTGGTCTCCTTGGCCAACACTGTGAAGTTGTCAGGTGCCAGTAGTGAGACACTACCTGCTTTCTCAGGAAAGGCCCCTCTTCAGAGCTCTCCTGGAATTTGGCCATCCTCACATCAGTAGTTACACAGAAAGACCGATTCTGTCCTTGGTAAATCCAAACATGTGTGGCCACTGGGACTGGGACTGGGAATGACTCTGGGTGCCTGGCTTCCTGGATCCCAAGTTCAGAGAGTTCCATCACCAAGAAAGTTATATAGGTCACTTCCTTCAGGAACTGAATGAGGTAACTGCCTTGGCAACATCTTTGTCCTAACAGTTGCTTCCAAGTGTCCCAATAGAAGGAGGCTGCCCCTACTTCCTGTGACACTTTCACAAGTAAGAATGGTATATCAAACATAGACACCCGTAAACAGCTCTCCACACAGGCCTGGTTTGGTCCATCTTCTCTACATTAAGAAGAGAGAGACTGCTTCAGACACACCCCTTCATCCTGACCTTTTTTTTTTTTTTTTTTTTTTTTTGTCATGAAAGATGACTTTCGCTCTCTCAGGTCCTTCATAGCTTTCTATATCTTCCCCAGGGTTCACTTCTGCATGGACCTTTGAGGTTCTCAGCAGGTGGAAGATCTCTTACATTTCTATATAAGACCAACTTTGTCCTTGCTTTTCTGTAAAGTTAGGTTGAGGAAACAAAGTATGGTTAGGGTTAATAACATGATTGATTTGGGTTAGGAATCATTCTGCTGCATGAATAATGGTATTGGGAACCTGCAATATTTATAAGGATATATAGAGGTGAAATATATGTATGAAAACACAAATCTAGGTAAGATTTGAAGCCCAAAAGGGCATTGGATCCTTGATTGGGATACTTTACTCTGAATTATGTTGTGCACATGTGTCTCAGATAAATCTATACATAATGGCATAGGACCTTGTACCTTGGATAATTGAATGTTGAAGAGAACATCCAGTCAAAAAAGGATAGTTGGTAGGATTAGGAAGATACGTGATAGGATGAGAAAAAAGAGTCAGTATAGGATTTGGACAAAAAGTTCTTTAGCAATAGGGTTTCAGGTAGACAGAAAATGTAAATGTCAGCACATTTGAAGAGTCAGTCACAATGATGAACTGGGGAAAATATGTAGGAAAGCAGATATCATTAGAGACATTAGGAAATCAGGCAAATGATGAAGTGATTGATAGGATTAGACATTTTCAACAGGCTTGAGGTTGAATACATAATCTTAGGAAGAAACAAATATGTAGTCACCAATAGGATTGACATTTGAGAGCATTAGGCAACATGGACATGGGTGATTTTCATAATCCATACTCACATTCCATTTAGGCTTTGGTACAATTGTAAGTGTGACTTTGCATTTTGTGGCCAGAATATTACTGTGATAAAATGTATATGTAGATCAGGTGACATGAGTATTTCTTGCACCATTTCTGGGAGCAATATTTAGAAGAGATATAAATTAGTATTGGGGGCACAAATAGGTGTACCATGTGTGAATATATAATATAACTGATTCCAACTTTAGAAATTGGAATAAATTGATATCTGAAAATACACAGTAAATGTTATATTGATATACATACATTCATTCCATCAAGTTATACATCTAATGGTAATATTAGGGTTGTGGTTTATCATAAAGTGTGTGAGTTTTGCTTCAAAATTGATTATGGAAATCGAAAATAATGTGTTTGGAAAGAAGTCTCATGAAATGACCAGTCAAAAGCAAGGAGGAATACATGTGTACTGAAGCAGGAAGTGATTGAATGTGTTTCAAATGTCTTTAAATTTGTGAACTTATGGATGAAATGTTTATACTATGATGTACAAAAACTGAAGAAATAGTAATGTACCAGTGTTAAATAAAATGAACGTCAAAATACACATCATGCCCCATTGGAATCTACATGCATTGATGTTAAATTGGGTCAGTTACTGTAGAAATATAAGGATTTGTTTGCACCATTCAGTGAAGTGAGTTTTCAGTACTAGAAAACAAATATGTATTTCAGGTGGATGAATATTTCTGAAAATAATCGTATGAAAATTTGATTATAAAACCACATACATGAGCATGAGTGAATTATTAAGGGAGTGTATAATAAGACACATATATTTTATATTTGGAAAAAAATATATATATATATATATCACACAGAGAAACATTAGGAAGTAGCAATATATATGCCAATCAAAATTCATCGTGAAATATATATCATCCACCGATCCAAAAATATTAATTTTACTGAACATGGATTTATGTATAATGTTGTTCAACTAAAAATCTCACTCATAGTTTGAATTTGCAGTTCCAAAAGCGTTTAGGAGGGGTGATCTCTTCCCATACTTTGTTTTTGCCAAGTTAGCCACCTCACAAAAATGTACGTGTGATACCAGGTATGATTTTATATGTGCATATAAAAATACATGTGCTGAATTGGCTACAGAAAAAAGGAGACAGAAATTCACATATGTGTTAACTTTAAAAACACATGGAGTACTATTTCAACAAACAATTGACAAGATTTATAACTCCTACACTATATCATTCAAAAGGCAAGACCAACTATACACCATGCCTCCTCTGAACTGCTTGTATTAATATTATGTTTGGGTTATTTGTCTCCATCATATTAGGATTAGTAGTCAGAGTCTATTAGGGTATGGGTTACTGACAGGGATTCAGTATTTCGAATGGAAAATTGGAAAATGAATCCAATGTGTATGTAAATATGTGCTACACAAAAATCTTCCCACTCTCATCCAGAACAATACCTTGACAACACCTTCACCCCATGTAAGACACAATTAGAGGAGAAGAGTTAGAAAATCCATGAATACATATCTGGAATGGAATGCGATCAGGAGTTCACAAACTTGGAAGTGTTAGAGGAGTTTCCAAAAGTAAGGGACAGGGTAAACACTTCAAAAACATGGAGGTCTGTTGTCCTAGAGACTTCTTGAGATACTGCCTGTGAGGTTGGGCACTTGAAATATATGTTGTTGTCACGTGCTTTAGCTTCCTTTCTAGTGAAACCATCAACCTGGGTCTGCATCTATGTGACCTGGAGGACATGGTTTCTTATTTTCCATCCGTGGGTGGGCCCCTTGCTTAAGAGCTCTGGCTACTGGACAAATTTTACACAAAGAAGCCTCTAATCTGACTTTTGGGGCCCCTTGAAATATCTACTCCCCACATCACTTGAAAGATCTTTTACCTTAAAAGGGCCTTCAAACCCTCCCTACATCCAGAGTTCTGTCGCTCCTCACTTCCTTTCTGGAAAACCCTAATATTATTTTCCTCCCCTGCTCTGCACTGAACCCTGCCTCACTGCTCCCAATGACTCCCATGTCTCACACACCAACTCATAATTGCTTGGAAAACTTAGATGATTTCCTCCCCTGTCATTCTTCCATTTCTGAGAGACCACTCACCAAGCCTGACCTTATCTGGTTTACTGACAGCAGTTCCTTTAGGCAGAATGGAACTCATTACTCTGGATACGCTGTATTTTCAGCCACTGAGATTATAGAGGCCAAAGTTTTGCATTCAGGAACTACAGACCAGCAGGCTGATTTTATAGCATCCACTCGTGCCTGCCTTCTAGCACAAGGCAAATCCTTCACCCTCTAAACTGATTCAAAATATATCTTCCATATCTTATTATCCCATGCTGCAATTTGAAAGAAGCGAGGCCTACTTACCACCAAAGGTAATGCGATCACTAATTCAGCTCTTATAACCAATCTGATAGAGGCCTCCCACTTACCCACCCAGTTGGGAGATGTCCATTGTAGGTCCCATCAGAAGGACGGCTCTCTTATCACTGAGGGCAATGCCAAAGCTGACCAGGTGGCACGAATGGCTGCTACCACTTCCAATCATGGCCCCCATGGTGGACATATAATGGCCACTTTAGACAGCTCATCTGAAGCCCCTACTTCTTTCAGTAAGAACAAGCATCTTTTCAAGTTCCTTCATACTCTATTCCTTTCCAATTCTCAGTCTTTGACCCTCTTTTAACAGAGTTTCTTCTTCCTCACTCCCTCTGACAAGCCATGCTACAGAATATAGCCTCTAATTGTCAGATCTGTCAGCGGACCAACCCTCATACTCCTTTAAGGCCCAAACGTTTCCCTCCCCAACAAGCCTGGGGACACATTCCCTCTGCTGACTGGCAGGTAGACTTCACCAACATGCCCACAGTATGGCACACTAAATACCTCCTTGTCTTTGTGGACACTTTCTCTGGTTTGGTTGAGGAATTTCCCACTTCCAATAAAAAGGCTTCCACTTTAGCTTCAATCTTACTGACAGACATCATCCCCAGGTTTGGTATGCCCACTTCCCAACAATATGACAATGGCCCTGAGTTTACTTCTAGGATCACACAAAAGGTCTCTCAAGCCCTCTCCTTCAAGTGGCATTTCAACTGTCCATATTTCCCCCAGGCTTCAGGGAATGTGGAAAGGGTAAATCGTACACTAAAGGAAGTCCTTACCAAATTGACAATGGAATTAAACATAGACTGGGTCAAACTCCTTCCCTTGGCTTTGCTTCGAATCAGAGCTCTCCCTAAGAAACCATCTTTACTGTCTCCTTTTGAGATAATGTATGAAAGACATCTTATAACCCCTGCGTTGGTCATTTCACAAGGACCTCTCACCCGAGATTTGTCTTTGCCTCTCTTGCTTCATCTCCGCTCGGAACTCTGGAAATATCAGGACTGGCTTCTTCCGGACCCAGTCTCCTCTCCAAACACTCCTCCCTTAACACCTGTTAGTCTAGTCAATTATAATACCCCAGAGGAGAAAGGGACTCTTGTCCCAAAATGGGAAGGCCCCTAGCCTGTCATTCTCTGTACCCCCACCGCTGCCAAACTCTCCTTACCAGACAACCGTCTCACTCCCTGGAATCACATATCTAGGTTGAAGCCACATCACCAGGAGGCCCCACATGCTGACGACAGGGCCACCCCAGAGGAACTCCAAGAATCACCTCCTGAACCTCCCCTTTACTCCTGCTCTCCACACCCATCTCACCCATTTAAGTTGCGGCTCACACGGTTTTCCTTGCAGCCCAATTCCTCTTAAAGAAGGCACAATGAGCTCTCCCAACACCCTAGTCTTCTCTAACTGCCTGTTTTTTGTGCTCTGCTTATTTTCTGTGCTCTGTCAGGACTGGTCTTTACCCTCCTCACCTACCATGCATTTATTCACTCTTCGGGAACGATACTCAGAACATGGCATGCAGAAGGTCCGCGGAGTGGATGCAACTACTTGCTTCTTCCACAACTGCACCTCTATTTCCCTAAAATTGACACCTTCAAGGACCTTCGTCCCTGGTAGCTGGAACTGGCCTTTCATTTGCTTCCTTTTTGATCAAACAAAAGATGATTGTCATTGGTGGCCTGAGATATATAATGGGTGCCCCTATTGGTCATGCAGTTTCCATGATGAACGTGGTAGCTATTCTTACCACTCACTCGGTTACCCTGAAGGGTGGACTTCTAGTTACATAAAGTGGCATAAAGGCTCTTCATCCAATAACAATGGATGGTATACTTTAGATAAACCTGACCCCAAGGCCAAACGTTGGGGCTATGTTGAGTTTGCTGTCTATGCTCAGACAACCTCAGTCAGACCCACAGGGTGGATGACTATTGGCCGCACCCTGATTATGCCACCTAAGGCAACCATCCAGGTAGTCGAACACATTAAGGACTCAGAATCAAAACTTCGAGATCGTATCCATAGCTCATCCAAAGAGGATTCAGAGCCTTCAACCCCCTCAGGTCCCCCTCCCACATGGCTCAATTTGCTACACCAAACGTTTTGATTATTAAACTCCACCCGTCTTTCTTTGCCTACTTCTCAGTGCTTTCTCTGTGCTTCACTTAGTCGTCCACTTCTAGCAGCAGTCCCAATAGCGGCAGAAAATATTCCAGCAAAACCCTACAATTTCTCTAAAAAGGACAAACCCTACATGTGACACGTATCCCACTGTGGGAAAGTTATTCCACCAATACTTTATTTCCTTTCATCTGTTTCCTCCTGCCAATAATGAATTCTTTACCCGTTTGTTCCTTGAGCTACAACACCCCATAGAGCCCTGTGTTTAGGCAACCTGAACATTTCCTCTGGTGTAATGGGTCTTTAAGTACCTCAACGATCAATGTCTCTGGCACCTGTTTCTTGGTTACTGTAGTTCCTCAGCTATCTTTGTATACTCCCACCGAATTCCGACAGTTGGCCCTACCTTCCCGCACCCGTAGGGTAGTCTTTCTGCCGGTTCTGGTAGGCCTCATTTTAACAACCTCAGTGTCGAGTCTCGGACTCTCTGGTGGAGCTATAGGTCATGCTCTTTGGGCATCCAATGACCTTCAACAAAAACTGCAGGAAACACTCAATGCCATGGCTGAGTCTCTGGGTTCCTTGCAGCGGCAGGTTACATCATTGGCACAAGTGGCTTTACAGAACCAAAGGGCAATTGATCTTCTCACTGCAGAAAAGGGGTTACATGCCTATTCCTCAGAGAGGAATTTTGCTATTATGTTAATGAATCTGGGCTAATAAAAAAAATGTTGTTAAATTGCAGGAATTATCGACCGAATTGCTCAAACATACCTCCTCCAATCCCATCATGGGGTTCTCCAATCCTATCTTGCCATGTACTTACTACATATCTTGGGGCCCCTTATTGGGATGCTCCTTTGTTGTGCTCTCTTGCCCTGCAAAATGAAGTGCATTCAAACCCAACTGCAAAAAATTCCTAATCAAACTTTCAACCAGCTTTTGCTTAGGCACTACCAGCCTCTGATGACCGATGAACCCCCAACATCTCCAAGAGAACAGTAACTCAGTGATGAAGCTCACTACCAGGCATGATGGAATGCAATGGGTATCAGACAGCGGGAGACAACGAGCTCTGAGAACCTCTTAATCTGCCATCCTGGATTCATGAGTCTTTATCACCTTCTAAGATTTCTCATGGCCCTTGGCCTCTTCTATGTCAGTCCCCCAACATGGAACTTCTGCCAAAAAATGACATTTCCTTTAATTTTTATCTTCATTCTGTTTTTATTTGCTCTGATCTTCTTCAGGTGCTGGTGACGCCATGTCCAGGCAATGCTTCCAGTATTTCCTAGAGTCTCTGTTACAGGACCAGTGGCTGATACCAACAATCTCTTCCATCCAGGACTAGTTCCATGCCATCGACAACTTTGGCTTCAGGGAACATTCATTGACTTCACCCCTACGAAAGTAGCTGTCTATAGACACTGGGTTTTATTTCTGGCTGCCATGATAATCCCAAACCTGCTCCCTGAGCATTCCTCCACTTCTCTTTCCAGGCCCCACACCACCCCCACACAGCAGGAAGCAGCCGGATCTGACAAATGACGCCCCACTTCCTAAGAAAACAAAAACGGTGGAATGTTGGGAAAAGAATAAATGGCAGCCATACCCCAGAGAAAAACCTCAACATGGCGCCTAAGGACTTCTTCTTCCTACCTTCTTCATATCTGCAGTGGCGCAAAAAGTTCCCACCCTTGTGAACTCTCACGTCAGCGCCAATTTCAAATCTCACTTGTGGGGAACCTTAGCCCCAATGAGAACTAATTCCTGGGCTCTGGAGGTGATATCTGAAAGAACTTGCCAATAAACGGGTTGCTGCCATTTATCTAAGCCCTACCATCTCCCTCTTAGTTCTATATAAGCACACAGCTTTGAGCAATAAAATTGGAATTCTCCCGGTGAAGTGTCATTGCGTGGGGAATTATTTCACTCATGATCAGCAACAGGATATCCAAAGGTTCTCCAGTGCCACCTGGTCATGGGAATTTCAGAAATTTGATGGTATTTATTTAGCCATTTTTGAAGGATGAAGTTGGAGTCACTGTACGTTTCAATTAATGCAGGAACCATTATGTGGTGAGGAAGCTCATTTAAATTAAAACTCTGGAGAAATCTCACAGGCAAGGCTTCCCAAAGAGTGGCCAAAAGGTCACATGAAGCCAGGATCATTGAGGTCTACAATATGAGTTCCATATGTGTTTAGACTCTCAACTATGGCTGCCAAGTCTTTCAGAATAAAATCATGTGATATCCTGGCTGAGATTCTCACTGCACTGTGGAAAGACACCCTGGCACTCGATCTCAGTTTTCAAGGGCGCATCTCATGCGTGGCCTCCTAAAATCCGAACACATTTCATGGCAATACTTCTTTGAGGTAAATTCCAGAACTCAGTCTCTAAGAGGAATCATGCCAGAATTCAAGCCCAGGTGGATCCAGTTATCTCTTCCAACCGCCAAACAAATGACCACAATTAAAACCAAACACTCCCACATGGCCCTCATCTTCTTCCATATAGACACTTATCATAACCTCTGGCTGGAGTTTTTCATGAGGGGTGCAGCCCAAGACAGTGTCAAAAATAAGCTCCCTTGCCCCTCATTTGCCTAAAGTCAAGGTGGCCTGGACACCCATCCGGTGAACCAGGAGTGATCAGATAGGCTAGCTGTTAATACTGCTCTGCATCTCCAATTTGAGGCCTACTGACTGTCAGGTATAGATTCTTTATATGATTTGGAGCCATGAGAAAACCCAAAAACCTATGGGCTAGCCTCTGCAGGGCTGTATAACTCATTTGACCCAAAGGATCCGTATTCTCACTTGATGGTGGTCAGGAACCTTACAAATGAATGCGAGAGACTTCATTCACAATAATTGCTCTTTTGGCCATTTTGGTTTTGGATGCACACATGGGATCTCTCTTTACATCCATCAGGTGCTGAGAATCTAAGCCACAACCTCACACAGGGCCAAGAGGCTGATTTAGACACATCCCTTTCCAAAGCAATTAAGCAAAGAGCCACATGTGGTGCCCATTCATTTTCATTTGAAAACTGTTTTCTTCAGGCTTCACAAAGGGGTGGCCTGAGGCAAAGACCTTCCTGACATTCAGGGAAACAGAACAATTGAAAAGCAAAAGGCCGAAAGCATGGTTTCTCAACTGAGACTTTCTTGGTCACACTGATATCTGTGTTTTCTGAGATGCTCGCCATTCCCTTCAGCTATCCAGGACATGGCAATGTCACAGAGCTTGGAGGTGGTACATATTTTGGACACAAAACCATGAGACTATTCTGGAGAGTGGTGAGAATTCTGGAAGAAACACGCACTTAGGAAGGTAGCAGGTGTTGCCCATGGATAAGGCAAGCTGCAGTCCATTCATAAATTGGGCAGGATGAATGCCGGGAATCTTTCTACTATACAGGACATATCAATTGTTGCATTCTATTTTCTAATGTCTACAACTACGGACACAGTGGGATACACAGACATAGAAACACTTGCCTTGTCCAACGACTTACTAGAAGAAGACCACTCCAAATCAAACAAACCGTCTTTCCTACCTATTCTCAGATCATGAGACAAAACCACAAAATCACACCCACACCCACAAATACACCTCCTTCCCTCATGTAACTCTGTGACTATCCGGAGTTTCCTCTGAGTGTTGGGCCATACTATGTTCCCCCAAAATGGCCTGTCCTATCTCAGATCTGGTCTCCTTGGCCACTCTGTGAAGTTGTCAGGAGCCTGCGGTGAACCACTACCTACTTTCTCAGGAAAGGCCCCTATGCAGAGCTCTCCTGGTATTTGGCCATCCTCACATCTGTAGGTACCAAGAAAGACTGACACTCTCCTTGGTAAATTCAAACAAGTGAGCCTACTGGGTCTGGGACTGGACTGGCTCCCGGTGCCTGGCTTCCTGGATCCCAAGTTAAGAGAGTTCCATCACCAAGGAAGTGAGGTAGATCACTTCTTCAGGAACTGAATGAGGTCATTGCCTTGACAACCACTTTGTCCTAACAGTTGCTTTCAAGAGTCCCATGAGATGGAGGCTGCCCCTACTTCCTGTGACACTTTCACAAGTTAGAATGGTATATAAACCATGGGCACCCGGAAACAGCTCTCCATCTAGCACTGTTTTGGTCCATCTTCTCTACATTAAGAAGAGATAGGCTGATTCATACACATCCCTTCATGCTGACAAGGTTGTTTGCCATAGAAGATGACTTTTGTCTCTCAGGTCTTTCGTAGCTGCCTACATCTTCTCAAGGGATCATTTCTGCATGGACCTTTGATGTTCTCAACAGCTGGAACATGCCCTACATTCCTGTATTTTAAGAGCAACCCTGTCCCTGCTGTTCTGTAAAGTTCGATTGAGAGAACAATGTATGGTTTTGGGTTAGTAACATGTTCAATTTGGGGTTAGGAATCCTTCTGCATGACGAATAATGGTATTGGGAAACTATGATATTTACAAGAATATATAGGTGAAATATAAGTATAAAAACAGAAATCTATGGAAGATATGAAGTCCAGAAGGGCATTGGGCCCTTAATTGGTACACTTAGCTTTGAATTATTTTCTGCAAAAATGTCTCAGATAAATCTATATACAATGGCATAGGAGCTTGTACCTTGGATGATTGAATGTCGAAGAGAACATCCACTCAAAAAGGGATAGTCGGTAGGATTAGGAAGATAGTCAGTAGGTTTACAAAGAAGAGTGAGAATAGGATTTAGACCAAAAGTTCTTAAGCAATAGGGTTTCAGGTAGACAGTGAATGTAAATGTCAGCAGAAGTGAAGAGTCAGTCACAATGATGAACAGGGGAAAATATGTAGGAAAATAGATATAAATAGAGACATTACTAAATCAGGCAAAGTATAAAGTGAGTGATAGGATTAGACATTTTCAACAGGCTTGAGGTTGAATATGTAATCTTAGGAAGAAACAAATATGTAGTCACCAATAAGATTGACATTTGAGAGCATTAGGCCACCTGGACATGGAAGGTTTTAGTAATCCATGCTCACTTTCCATTTAGGCTTTGGTACAAACTTAAGGGTGACCATTGATTTTTTTGTCCAGAATATTACTGTGATAAAATGTATATATAGATCAGGTGACATGAGTATTTCTTCCACCATTTTTTGAGGAATATTTTGAAAACGTATAAATTAGTATTGAGGGTAAAAATAGGTGTACCCTGTGTCTATGAATATAGAGATAATGCATGAATAGATCATACAGTTAATAAATAATATAACTGGTTCCCCTTTAAATAATGTATTGAATTGATATCTGAAAATATATAAGAAATCATATATTTTTTTAAATTAATTTTTATTATAGGTTGTTCAAAACATTACATAGTTCTTGATATATCATATTTCACACTTTGATTCAAGTGGGATATGAGCTCCCATTTTTACCCCATATACAGATTGCAGAATCACATCAGTTGCAGAACCATTGATTTACATATTGCCATTCTGGTGTCTGTTGTATTCTGCTGCCTTTTCTATCCTCTACTATCCCCCCTCCCCCCTCCCCTCCCCTCTTCTCTCTCTACCCCCTCTACTGTAGTTCATTTCTCCCCCTTATATTTTCCTCCTTTCCCCTCACATCCTCTTGTATGTAATTTTGTATACCCCTAAGGGTCTCCTTCCATTTACATGCAATTTCCCTTCTCTCTCCCTTTCCCTCCCACCTCTCATCCCTGTTTAATGTTAATCTTCTTCTCATGCTCTTTGTCCCTACTCTGTTCTTAGTTACACTCCTTATATCAAAGAAGACATTTGGCATTTGTTTTTAAGCGATTGGCTAGCTTCACTTAGCATAATCTGCTCTAATGCCATCCATGTTCCTCCAAATTCTATGATTTTGTCATTTCTTAATGCAGAGTAATACTCCATTGTGTATAAATGCCACATTTTTTTTATCCATTCGTCTATTGAAGGGCATCTATGTTGGTTCCACAGTCTTGCTATTGTGAATTGTGCTGCTATGAACATGGATGTAGCAGTGTCCCTATAGTGTGCTCTTTTTAGGTCTTTAGGGAATAGACCGAGTAGGGGAATAGCTGGATCAAATGGTGGTTTCATTCCGAGCTTTCCAGGATATCTCCATACTGCTTTCCAAATTGGCCTCACCAATTTGCAGTCCCACCAGCAATGTACAAGAGTACCCTTTTCCCCACATCGTCGCCAGCACTTGATGCTGTTTGACTTCCTAATGGCTGCCAATCTTACTGGAGTGAGATGGTATCTTAGGGTGGTTTTGATTTGCATTTCTCTGACTGCTAGAGATGGTGAGCATTTTTTCATATACTTGTTGATTGATTGTATGTCCTCCTCTGAGAAATTTCTGTTCAGGTCCTAGGCCCATTTGTTGATTGGGTTATTCGTTATCTCATTGTCGAATTTTTTAGTTCTTTGTATATTCTGGATATTATGGCTCTGTCTGAAGTGTGAGGAGTAAAGATTTGTTCCCAGGACGTAGGCTCCCTATTTACCTCTCTTATTGTTTCTTTTGCTGAGAAAAAACTTTTTAGTTTGAGTAAGTCCCATTTGTTGATTCTAGTTATTAACTGTTGTGCTATGGGTGTCCTATTGAGGAATTTGGAGCCCGACCCCACAGTATGTAGATCATAGCCAACTTTTTCTTCTATCAAATGCCATGTCTCTGATTTGATATCAAGTTCCTTGATCCACTTTGAGTTAAATTTTGTGCATGGCGAGAGAAAGGGATTCAGTTTCATTTTGTTGCAAATGGATTTCCAGTTTTCCCAACACCATTTGTTGAAGATGCAATCCTTCTTCCATTGCATGCTTTTAGCCCCTTTATCGAATATAAGATAGTTGTAGTTTTGTGGATTGGCTTCTGTGTCCTCTATTCTGTACCATTGGTCCACCCGCCGGTTTTGTTACCAGTACCATGGTGTTTTTGTTACTATTGCTCTGTAGTATAGTTTGAAGTCTGGTATAGCTATCCCGCCTGATTCACACTTCCTGCTTAGCATTGTTTTTGCTATTCTGGGTCTTTTATTTTTCCATATGAATTTCATGATTGCTTTCTCTATTTCTACAAGAAATGCCGTTGGGATTTTGATTGGCATTGGATTAAACCTATAGAGAACTTTTGGTAATATCGCCATTTTGATGTTGTTACTTCTACCTATCCATGAACAGGGTATATTTTTCCATCTTCTAAGATCTTCTTCTATTTCTTTTTTTAGGGTTCTGAAGTTTTCATTGTATAAGTCTTTCACCTCTTTTGTTAGGTTGATTCCCAAGTATTTTACTTTTATTGAGGATATTGTGAATGGGGTGGTTGTCCTCATTTCCATTTCAGAGGATTTGTCGCTGATATACAGGAATGCCTTTGATTTATGCGTGTTGATTTTATAGCCTGCCACTTTGCTGAATTTATTTATTAGCTCTAATAGTTTCTTTGTAGACCCTTTTGGGTCTGCTAGGTATCGAATCATGTCATCTGCAAATAGTGATAATTTGAGTTCTTCTTTTCTATTTTTATGCCTTTATTTTCTTTCGTCTGTCTAATTGCTCTGGCCAGTGATTCGAGAACTATGTTGAACAGAAGTGGTGAGAGAGGGCATCCCTGTCTTGTTCCAGATTTTAGAGGGAATGCCTTCAGTTTTTCTCCATTCAGAATGATGCTAGCCTGAGGCTTAGCATAGATTGCTTTTACAATATTGAGGTATGTTCCTGTTATCCCTAGTTTTTCTAGAGTTTTGAATATAAAGGGATGCTCTACTTTGTCGAATGCTTTTTCCGCATCTATCGAGATGATCATATGGTTCTTATTTTTAAGCCTATTGATGTGGTGAATAACATTTATTGATTTCCGTATATTGAACCAACCTTGCATCCCAGGGATAAATCCTACCAGATCATGTTGCACAATTTTTTTGATATGTTTTTTTATCCGGTTCGCCAGAAGTTTATTGAGGATTTTTGCATCTAGGTTCATTAGAGATATTGGTCTGTAGTTTTCTTTCTTTGAAGTGTCTTTGTCTGATTTAGGAATCAGGGTGATGTTGGCCTCATAAAATGAATTTGGAAGTTCTCCCTCTTTTTCTATTTCCTGAAATAGCTTGAAAAGTATTGGTATTAGTTCCTCTTTAAAGGTTTTGTAAAACTCTGCTGTATACCCATCCGGTCCTGGGCTTTTCTTAGTTGGTAGTCTTTTGATGGTATCTTCTATTTCCTCAATTGATATTGGTCTGTTTAGGTTGTCAATATCCTCCTGACTCAATCTGGGCAAATCATATAACTTAAGAAATTTATCGATGCCTTCACTATCTTCTATTTTGTTGGAGTATAAGGATTCAAAATAATTTCTGATAATCTTCTGTATTTCTGAAGTGTCTGTTGTGATATTGCCTTTTTCATCCCGTATGCTGGTAATATGAGTTCTCTCTCTTCTTCTCTTCGTTAGCGTGGCTAAGGGTCTGTCGATTTTTTTTTATTTTTTCAAAGAACCAACTTTTAGTTTTGTCAATTTTTTCTATTGTTTCTTTCGTTTCGATTTCATTAATTTGAGCTCTGATTTTAATTATTTCTTGTCTTCTACTTCTTTTGCTGTTGTTTTTCTCTTCTTTTTCTAGGATTTTGAGTTGAAGTATTAGATCATTTATTTGTTGGTTTTTTTCTTTTTTTAAGGAATGAACTCCAAGCAATAAATTTTCCTCTTAGAACTGCTTTCAATGTGTCCCATAGATTCCAATATGTTGTGTCTGTGTTTTCATTTATCTTTAAGAATTTTTTAATTTCCTCCTTGATGTCTTTTATAACCCATTGATCATTCAGTAACCTATTGTTCATTCTCCAAGTGATGCATGATTTTTCCTTACTTCTTTTATCGTTAATTTTCAATTTCATTCCATTATGATCAGATAAGATGCATAGTATTATCTCTACTCCTTTATATTGTCTAAGAGTTGCCCTGTGACATAATATATGATCTATTTTTGAGAAGGATCCATGTGCTGCTGAGAAAAAAGTGTAACTGCTTGATGTTGGGTGGTATATTCTATATATGTCAATTAAGTCTAGGTTATTAATTGTGTTATTGAGCTCTATAGTTTCCTTATTCAACTTTTGTTTGGAAGATCTGTCCAGTGGTGAGAGAGGTGTGGTGAAGTCTCCCATGATTATTGTATGGTGGTCTATTAGACTCTTGAACTTGAGAAGTGTTTGTTTGATGAACATAGCTGCACCATTGTTTGGGGCATATATATTTATGATTGTTATGTCTTGTTGGTGTATGGTTCCCTTGAGAAGTATGTAGTGTCCATCTTCATCCCTTTTGATTAACTTTGGCTTGAAATCTATTTTATTTGATATGAATATGGACACTCCTGCTTGTTTTCGAAGTCCATATGAGTGATATGATTTTTCCCAACCTTTCACCTTCAGTCTAAGTATGTCTTTTCCTATCAAATGCGTCTCCTGAAGGCAGCATATTGTTGGGTCTTGTTTTGTGATCCATTCTACTAGCCTGTGTCTCTTAATTGGTGAGTTTAAGCCATTAACATTTAGAGGTATTATTGAGATATGGGTGTTCTTCCAGCCATATTGGTTTATTTATGTTACTAAACATGGTTTGTTTTCCTCTTTGATTATTCCCCCCCCTTCACTGTACTACCTCCCGCTGTTGGTTTTCATTGACATTTTCCATTTCCTCTTCCTGTAATATTTTGCCGAGGATGTTTTGAAGAGATGGTTTTCTAGCTGCAAATTCTTTTAACTTTTGTTTATCATGAAAGGTTTTAATTTCATCTTCCATCCTGAAGCTTAATTTCACGGGATACACAATTCTTGGTTGGAACCCATTTTCTTTTAGTGTATGAAATATGTTATTCCAGGATCTTCTAGCTTTCAGAGTCTGTGTTAAAAGATCAGCTGTTATCCTGATTGGTTTACCCCTAAATGTAATCTGCTTCCTTTCTCTTGTAGCTTTTAAAATTCTCTCCTTATTCTGTATGTTGGGCATCTTCATTATAATGTGTCTAGGTGTGGATCTCTTATGATTTTGCACATTCGGCATCCTGTAGGCTTCTAGGATTTGGGATTCTGTCTCATTCTTCAAGTCTGGGAAGTTTTCTCGTATTATTTCGTTGAATAGATTGCTCATTCCTTTGGTTTGGACCTCAATACCTTCCTGTATCCCAATGACTCTTAAGTTTGGTCTCTTTATGTTATCCCATATTTCTTGAATGTTCTGCTCATGGTTTCTTAACAGCTTTGCTGAGCTGTCTATGTTCTTCTCCAGTTGAAATACTTTGTCTTCATTGTCTGATGTTCTATCTTCTAAGTGTTCTACTCTGCTGGTAGTATTCTCAATTGAGTTTTTAAGTTGGTTTATTGTTTCCTGCATTTCCAGGATTTCTGTTTGTTTGTTTTTTATAACCTCTATCTCCCTGAATAATTGATCTTTTGCTTCTTGGATTTGTTTATGTAATTCATTGTCGAAGTGATCGAAGTGGTCTTTCATTGTCTGATTTTGCTGTCTAATGTCTTCCTTGAGACTCCAGATCATCTGAAGCATGTATATCCTGAATTCTTTATCTGACATTCCATCTGCTGCAGATATTACCTCTTCTAAAGTTGAATTGACCTGCATTGCTTGTGGTCCTTTTTTTCCTTGTCTTTTCATACTGATCGCGTTTCTTTCTGCTTGGTGAAACTGTTGTGTTATTGATTTTTCCCCCTATATATTTATATTGCTTTTGTATAGCTGCATCGTCTCCCTTGCAGGCTTTGGCGGTGGTTCTGCCTCTCCTTCATTTGAGGCAATGTGCCTACCACGCAGGGAGGCCGCTGTGCCTGTACTTTCGATGGGCCTGTTCTTTCGGTGGTCACAGGTCCGCCTACCTTGCAGGAGTGAGCAGCGGTTTTGCCCCTCCGCTGGCCACTAGGCCTGTTCTGTCTGTCGGTTGCAGGTCTGTCTATCTAAAAGGTGCTGGTGGCGGCTCTGCCCCTCCCCCAACCTGGGTGATGTATCTGGCGGGCCACTGGGCCTGTTTTGTCGGTGGTCACGGTTCCGCCTACATTGCACGTGCATGGAGCAGCTGTGTCCCTCTGAGAGCTGCTGAGCCTGACCTGCCGGTGGATGGCAAGTGTGCCTACCTTGCAGGCGCAGGGGTGGCTCTGCCGCTCCGCAGGTCACTGGGCCTAATCTGCTGGTGAGTTGCAGGTCTGCCTAACTTGCAGGCGCCCGGCGGCTCTGCCCCTCCCCCAACCGGGGCAGGGCGATGTGTCTGGCCGGCCGCTGGACCTGTTCCGTTGGTGGTCACGTTTCAGCCTACCTAGCAGGCACGTGGGGCAGCTGTGTCCCTCCGCAGGTTTTTGGGCCTGACCTGCCGGTGGGTCGCAGGTCTGCCTACCTTGTAGGCTCGGGGGGTGGCTCTGCCGCTCTGTGGATTGCTGTGCCTGTTCGGCTGGTGGGTCACGGGTCCGCCTACCTTGCAGGCACCCGGCGGCTCTGCCCCTCCCCCAACCGGAGCTATGTGTCTGGCGGTCCACTGGGCCTCTTTTGTCGGTGGTCACGGTTCCGCCTACCCTGCATGCACGTGGAGCAGCTGTGTGTCTCTGAGAGTTGCTGTGCCTGACCTGTCGGTGGGTGGCAAGTGCGCCTACCTTGCAGGCCCGGGGGTGGCTCTGCCGCTCCACAGTTGCTGGGCCTGATCTGCTGGTGAGATGCAGGTCTGCCTAACTTGCAGGCGCCCGGCGGCTCTGCCCCTCCCCCAACCGGGGTGGGGCAATGTGTCTGGCCGGCCTCTGAGCCTGTTCTGTTGGTGGTCAGGGTTCTGCCTACCTAGCAGGCTCGTGGGGCAGCTGTGCCCCTCCGCAGTTTCTTGGGCCTGACCTGCCGGTGGGTGGCAAGTGCGCCTATCTTGCAGTCCCGGGGGTGGCTCTGCCGCTCCACAGTTGCTGGGCCTGATCTGCTGGTGAGTCGCAGGTCTGCCTACCTTGCAGGCGCCCGGCTGCTCTGCCCCTCCCCCAACCGGGGCAGGGCGATGTATCTGGCCGGCCTCTGGGCCTGTTCTGTCGGTGGTCAGGGTTCTGCCTACCTAGCAGGCTCGTGGGGCAGCTGTGCCCCTCCGCAGTTTGTTGGGCCTGACCTGCCGGTGGGTGGCAAGTGTGCCTACCTTGCAGGCCCGGGGGTGGCTCTGCTGCTCCGCGGTTGCTGGGCCTGATCTGCTGGTGATTCGCAGGTATGCCTAACTTGCAGGCGCCCGGCGGCTCTGCCCCTCCCCCAACCTGGGCGGGGCGATGTGTCTGGCCGGCTGCTGGGCCTGTTCTGTTGGTGGTCACGGTTCAGCCTACCTAGCAGGCACGTGGGGCAGCTGTGCCCCTCCGCAGGATTTTGGGCATGACCTGCCGGTAGGTCACAGGTCTGCCTACCTTGTAGGCTCGGGGGGTGGCTATGCCGCTCTGTGGATTGCTGTGCCTTTTCTGCTGGTGGGTCGCGGGTCCGCCTACCTTGCACGCGCCCGGTGGCTGTGCCCCTCCCCCAACCGGAGGGATGTGTCTGGTGGTTCACTGGGCCTGTTTTGTCGGTGTTCACAGTTCCGCCTACCTTGCACACGCGTGGAGCAGCTGTTTCATTAGTGCCTGGGCACACTCTTCTTGTTGGCCTCCCTAAGGCCCTAAGTTTGTAGAGCTTGGGGCTGAGAACCCCCAGCCAATTTGCTTACCTTCTGGTAGCCACACCCCCGTATCTGGTGCAAGAGACCTCAGTTGTCAGCACTGGTGGGAGCGGTAGCCGTGAGTCCCACGCCGAGGCGAGTCGGTGCATGAGACCTCAGTTGTCAGCACTGGTGGGAGCGGTAGCTGGGAGACCCGCGCTGCGCAGCTCCCGCCGGCTCCTGTGCCAGCGCTGCCTCCGGGTTTTCTTGACTACCACGCCGGCAGGTCGCTGGAGTTGTTCCGGGCCCGGGCGGCGGCTCTGTACGGCCCCTCTGGCCTCCACAGTATTCAGCAGGACCCGGACCGAGAAACAGTTTCCGCGGGTTCTTTATCACCGAGCCAAAACAGTTCCGGGAGCCAGAATTCGGCCTCTCTGGACTTGGTGCATGCTCCGACAGGAGCAGGCTCCAAGAAGCAGTTTCAGCGGGTTCTATAGCCCTGGGCCAGAGCAGCTCCGGGAGCCGGAACTCCGACACTCCGGGCTCGGTGCGTGTTCTGATAGGAGCAGGCTCCAAGAAGCAGTTTCCGCGGGTTATTTAGCACTAAGTCTGAGCAATTTGTCTGCGAGATGCAGACAATTGTCAGCCTGAAATTACCTGTTCTATAGCTGAAAGAGCTGCAATCAGTCGAAAACAAGGATGGTGACGTCAGCTCTCCAAGATGGTGGCCGCTGGCTTCCTCCGTGGTCTGACCGGTGTGGAGAACCAAACTGGACCGTTTCCTTTCCCCGTCTCCAACCCAGAATTCAGCTCCGAGCTCAGCAAATGCCTAGCTGGCAGGAGCCCACAGAATCAGCATCGCTGTATCTCTGCGCCACCAGCCTGTCGTTTCCCAGCGCGCGCCGCAGACTCCAGCCATGGGGTGATCTGCCGAACAAGCAGCGCTCCATACAGACGGACAGATCGCTCGCGTTTGAGCCCCTGAAGCTGATCCTCGTGTGATGAAAATCCTTCCACTAGGTTTTGGAGCACCCCAATTTTGCTGGAAATTCCTAACAAGATAGCTTTTAGCCGTTCTAACTCGTCATTTTCCCTCACAGTGACGCAGTACACGGAGTTACTGCACTCCCGTTGCGGCCATCTTGCCTCTCAAGAAATCATATATTGATATAGAATCATTCATAACAACTAGTTATACGTCTAATTGTAATCCTAGGCTTATGGTTTATCATGAAGAGTGTGTGAGTTTTGCTTCAAAAGTGATTATGGAAATCAAAAATAATGTGTTTTGAAAGAAGTCTCATGAAAAGACCAGTTTGAAACATGGCGGAACACGTGTTTTCTGAAGCAGAAAGTGATTGAAAGTGAAATATATGCCTATAAATTTGTGAACTTGTGGATGAAATATATATCCTATAATGTGCATAAACTGAAGAAATAGTAATGTACCAGTGTTGAAATAAAAATGAACTTCAAAATACTTATCATGTCCCATAGGAATCTACTTTCATTGATGTGAAACTGGATCAGTTACTGTAGAAATATTAGGATTCATATGCACCATTCACTGAAGTTAGTTTTCAATACTAGGAAAAAAATACGTATATCAGGTGAATGAATATTTCTGAGAATAATCTTGTGAAAAGTTTTTTATAAATTCACATACATATTCATGAATGAATTTAGGGAGTGTATAATAAGACACATATATTAAATATTTTGAAATATCTGGAGAGAATATATATATATATATATATATATATATATATATATATATATAACCACACACAGATTTTAAAAATTAGCAATATATATGCCAATCGAATTACACCGTGAAATACATATCATCCACAGATCCAAAAATATTCATTTTACTGGATATGGATTTATGTATAACTTTTTTCAACTAGGAAGCTCACCCTTAGTTTGAATTTTCAGTTCAAACAGCGTTTAGGAGGAGTGATCTCTTCTCACACTTTGTATCTGCCAAGTTATGTAACTCACAAGAATGTACGTGTGATACCAGGTAGGATTCTATATGTGCATATAAAAATAGATGTGCTGAATAGAATACAGAGAAAGGGAGACAGGAATTCACATATTTGTTAACTTTAAAAGCACATGGAAAACTATTTCAACAAAAAATTTACTAGATTTATAACTCCTACATTATATAATGCAAAAGGCAAGTCCAAGTATACAACGTGCCTCCTCTGAACTGCTTGTATTTCTATTCTGTTTCGATTATTTTTCTCCATCATATTAGGATTAGTATTCAGAATCTAGTAGGGTATGTGTTAGTGTCAGGGATTCAGTATATCAAATGTAAAATAGAAAAATGAAACCAATGTGTATGCAAATATGTGCTAAACAAAATCTTCCCACTCTCATCCAGAAAAATTCCTTGACATTTCCTTCCCCCAAAGTAAGACACAATTAGAGGAGTAGAGTAATAAAATCTGTGAATAATATGCTCAGGAGTTTACAACCTTGGAAGTGGTAGAGGAGATTTCCTAGTATGGGACAGGATAAACACTCCATATATATGGAGCTCTGCTGGCCTAAATACTTCTTGAGAAACTGCCTCTGAGTTTGGGCACTTGAAATATATGTTTTTGTCAGGAGCTTTAGCTTCTTTCTAGTGAGACCATCAAAGCTGTGTCTGCATCTATGTGACCTGGAGGACATGATTTCTTATTTTCCAATGAACATGAGGCAGCAGTGCTGAATTCTCTCTTTGTAAGTAAACTGTGGCCACTGGGGGCTAAGGGTATTCCCATGTGGACTGGGAAGCCATTTGGTCATCCTCCAATTTTCGTGGTGTTTCTTGCTGCTGCACTGGGACTTTGGCATTTGCTTCATGAAATAAAAGAAGTTCAACTGGGACACAGTTCTGGAGGCAATTCTTTCATGTGTGGTTGGTCAGGGTCTGCAGGAGAATGCACCAACCAGGCTTCTATCCCACATAGCTTGACCACATGTCCATACCAACCTGATTCTGAACATTGCCCGGAAACATCTCCATATAACAAGAAGCCTTTACATGGAAGGGTCTGCTGGCTGCACCATGTCAGTCACAAGCCATTTGGAAGCCAATGGCAGATCCACATGGCCCCACCACAAATTTTTTTATCACACATCTGCCTACCACTGCTCTAGGCCCACTACTCAGCAGGTTCCAACATACTGGCATCTCTGTTCTACACCATTTTCATGAAACCCACTCAATCAAGGCACTGTCTTGCATATTTACGATCAGCAACAGGACATCCAAAGTTTCTCCAGTGCCACCTGGTCATGGGAATTTCAAAAATTTCATGGTATTTATCTAGGCATTTTTCAAGGATGACGTTGCAGGCACTGTGGGTTTCAATTCATTCAGGAACCATTAAATGGTGAGGAAGCTCATTTCAATGAATGCTCTGTAGAACTCTCACAGGCAAGGCTTCCCAAAGAGTGGCCAAAATGTCACATGAAGCCAGGCCCATTGAGGTCTACAATGTGACGTCCATGGGTTTTGTGACTCTCAACTATGGCTGCCAAGTCTTTCAGAATTAAATCATGTGATATCCTGGCTGAGATACCCAGGGCTCTGTGGAAAGCCAACCTGGGCCTAGATCTCAGTTTCCAAGGGTGATTCTCATGGGTGGACTCCTAAAATCCCAACAAAATTCATGGCAATACTTCTCTGAATTCAGTCTCTAAGGGGAATCACACCAGAGTTCAAGCCCAGGTGGTCCAGGTCATGTCTTCATACTGGACACAAATGACCAAATTTAAAACCAAAACCCTCCCATATGGCCCTCATCTTCTTCCATATAGACACTAATCACAACCTCTGGCGGAAGGTTTCCATGAGTGGCGGAGTCCAAGAGAGTGTCCAAAATAACTCCCTTGCCCCTCATTGGCGTAAATTCAGGGTGGTCTGGACACCCTTCATGTGAAACAGGAGTGATCAAATGTGCTAGACGTTAATACTTCTATGCTTCTCCAATTTGTGGGAAACTGAGTGTCAGGTATATATTTTTATGTGATTTGCAGTCATGAGAAATCACAAGCACCTCTGCAGGTCTTTGAAGAACCCATTTGACCCAAAGGATCCCTATTCTCACTTGATGGAGTTCAAGAACTTTAAAGAGGAAGACGACAGACTTCATCCACAAGGACTGCTTTTTGGCCATTTTGATTTTGGATGCACACATGGGATCTCTCTTTACATCCACCAGGTGCTGAGAATCTAAGCCACAACCTCACACAGGGCCAAGAAGCTGATTCAGACACATCCCTTTTCAAAGCAATTAAGCAAAGAGCCACAGGTGATGCCCATTCATTTCCATTTGAAAACTGTTTTCTTTAGGCTTCACAAAGGGGTGGCCTGAGGCAAAGACCTTCCTGACATTCAGGGGAACAGAACAATAGGTTAGCAAATG
Organism: Callospermophilus lateralis; assembly: GCF_048772815.1. Classification (NCBI taxonomy): domain Eukaryota; kingdom Metazoa; phylum Chordata; class Mammalia; order Rodentia; family Sciuridae; genus Callospermophilus; species Callospermophilus lateralis. The sequence goes on along the minus strand of NW_027514452.1, from coordinate 962,017 downwards.
GCCAAAAGCAGTGTTTCTCCACTGAGACTTTCCTGGTCACACTGATATCTGAATTTTCTGAGATGCTCACCATTCCCTTCAGCTATCCAGTACATGGCCATGTCACAGAGCTTGGAGGTGGTACTTATCTTGGTCACAAAATCATGAGCCTATTCTGGAGAGTGGCCAGAATTCAGGAAGAAAACAGGAACTTAGGAAGATAGCAGGTGTTACCCATCCATAAGGCAAGCCACATTCCTTTCATACATTGGGCAGAAAGAATTCTGGTAAGCTTTCTACTAGCCTGGACACATCCTTTGATGCATTCTCTTTTCTAATGTCTACAACCATGGACACGGTGGGATACACAGAGTTAAAAACACTCGCCTTGTCAAATCACTTGTTAGAAATCGTCCACTCCAAACCAAACAAACTGCCTTTCCTACCTATTCTCAAAACATGAGACAAAATCATAAACACACACTCACACCCACAAAGTCACCTCCTTTCCCAAAGTAGGTCTCTGACTATCGGGTGTGACCTCTGACTGGTGGGCCGTACTATGTTCCCATCAAATGGCCTGTTCTGTCTCAGATCTGGTTTCCTTGGCCAACTCTGTGAAGTTGTCAGGAGACAGTGGTGAGCCACTTCCTGCTTACTCAGGAAAGGCCACTCTTCAGAGCTTTCCTGGCATTTGGCCATCCTCACATCAGTAGATACCAAGAAAGACTTACTCTGTCCTTGGTAAATCAAAAGAAGGGAGACCACTTTGACTGGGCCTGGGACTAGATTTGTGTGCCTGGATGCCTGGATCCCAAGTTCAGAGAGTTCCATCACCAAGAATGTGAGGTGAGGTCACTTCCTTCAGGAACTGAATGAGGTCAATGCCTTGGCAAGCACGTTGTCCTAAAATTTGCTTCCAAATGTCCCATGAAATGGAGGCTGTCCCTAATTCCTTTGACACTTTCACAAGTTAGAATGGTATATCAAACATTGGTAACCAGGAACAGCTCTCCACAGAGGCCTCGTTTTGTCCTTCTTCTCTACATAAAGAAGAGAGAGGCTGATTCAGACACATCCCTTCATGCTGACCAGGTTGTTTGGAATGAAAGATGACTTTTGCTCTCTCAGTTCCTTCATAGGTGCCTACAACTTCTCTAGGGATCATTTGCGCATTGACCTTTGAGTTTCTCAGCAGTTGGAAGATCCCCTACATTCTTGTATTTTAAGACCAACTCTGTCCTTGCTCTTCTCTAAAGTTAGATTGAGGGAACAGTGTATGGTTAGGGTTAATAACAGGTTTGATTTGGAATAGAAATCATTCTGCTGGATGAATAATGGTATTGGGAATCTGCGATATTTTCAAGAATATATAGGTAAAATACAGGAATCTGAAAACAGAAATCTAGGTAAGATTTGAAGCCCAGAAGGGCATTGGGCCCTTGATTGCGGTATTAAGCATAGGACCTTGTAACTTGGATGATTGATTTTCAAAGAGAACTTCCAGTCAAAATGGATAGTCAGGAGTATTAGGAAGATAGTCGGTATGTTTATAAAGGAGAGTGAGTATAGGATTTGGACCAAAAGTTCTTTAGCTATAGGGTTTCGGGTATTGAGTGAATGTAAATGTCAGCACATGTGAAGAATTAATCACAATGATGAACTGGGGAAAATATGTAGGAATGCAGATATCAATAGAGACTTTAGGAAATCTGGCAAAGTATAGTCGGTAGTGAAATGCTAATAAAATAGATTCTTGTCACTTCCTGTTTTTCTGTATGCTTAATAAAACACTGTTGAAATCTTGAGAAGTGTTTTCTAATCTTTTTCCCAGAATGTGCTGTCCCCAACTGCCAAACTTCAGAATGTACTCCCTCACCCAGTTGCACGCAAACTGCTCACCCGCCCAGGCCCATCAATAAACTTTCCTCCCTGCCCTCTTCAAGGAAAGTATATAAGCTCTGCTTAAGCTGTTCTTAGGGTTCTCTGCTCTATTCAAATGAGCTCTGAGCCCCAGCATGCTGGACCCCCAATAAACCCTTTGTTTTTGCATGAGAGAGTCTCTTAGTTGTCTCTTCCCCCAATGCTCTTCCGATCTTTATATATGGAGGTTCCACCGAAATCCAGCAGCGGTGAACGAGAGACCCCAATGGGCTACTCTCAGGGTAAGTAAGGCGCCTCTTTCTGGTTTCAGGTTTCAGGTTAGGGCTTGGCAAAATGGCTGTCGATGAAGTGTGTGAGCTCTCTTTGATGGTGGCTGGCAGACGTGTCACAGAGCCACAAGCCAAGTCCCTGTGGGACGCCACAGAGGACTCGGGAATCGAGGAATAATAGTCCCCTCGACTCAGTGATACTTTGTTTCAGATTCGGTATTGCCAGCCCATCGGGTTTTGCCGCCTGCTCAGTCTTGGTCTCAGTGTTGGACGTCCATTGCCTGTCTTTATTGTTTTCTCTTGTCTGTGTCCTGTGTCGTTGCTTTTACTGTTTGTGTATCTTTCATTATGGGACAGATCACTTCAATGCCTCTGTCCCTGACCCTTGATCTATGGACCAAAGTCCGCTTAAGGGCTCAGAATGTTTCTTTTTCAGTAAAACGCTGGACCTGGCAGACTCTGTGTGCCTCAGAATGGCCCACCTTTGGATTCGGATGGCCCCTAGAAGGATCTTTCTACTTCCCACTAATTTAAAAAGACAGAGATATTGTCTTACAGCCAGGGCCACATAGCCATACTGATAAACAGGAATATACCTTAACTTGGCAGGACCTCTGCAAATCTCCTCTTCCGTGGGTGAAGCCTTTCCTTGCTGTGTCCCCGTTCCTACTCCTTCCCCCACGATCTCTCAACCCCTCTGCTCCTCCTCCTCCTCCACCCTCTGTTCTCCCTGAGTCACAAGATTTGACTCTACTGGACTCTCCTCCCCTTCTTTATCTTCTACCCTTGTCCCACAACCCCCAACACCCTCTAAGTGATTCTCCAGCTGCTGACTCAGCCTCTCCGCAATTGGAGGACGCTAAGCCAGCCCAGGGCCCTCCAGATAACTCCCCTGCGTCACACACAGCCCCTCCTCCCCTGGAGGAAGCTGGACTTGCTAAAGGAACTCGCCGGTGGCAAATGATTGAAAACCCTGGAACTCCCGTGTTGCTTCCCTCCATCCCTAAGGGCCAATGATTGACGATGGCCATGGGGGAAAAAATGGAAGCCTACCAGTATTGGCCTTCTCCTCTTCAGACCTATATAAATGGAAAAATAACAATCCCCCTTTTACCGAGGACCCAACCTGGCTCTCAGGTCTGGTGAAGTCATTGATGTTTTCACACCAACCTACTTGGGATGACTGCCAACAACTCCTAGGGACTCTCTTCATGACAGAGGAACAAAAGAGAATCCTCCTGGAGGCTAGAAAAAAGTATCCTCGGACCAAATGCGTGACCGACACAACTTCCCAACATATTCAAAGCCACCTTTCTCTTGAAACGACCCAACTGGGACCCCAACACCTTTGAAGGTAGGGAGCATCTGTCCACTTATCGCCGGGCTCTAATAGTGGGTATCTTAGTGGCCGCTAGGTGACCAACTAATTTGGCCAAGGTAAGAGAGATTATTTAAGGGCCTGATTAATCTCCCTCTATGTTCCTAGAGATAATTATGTAGGCATATAAGAGACATACTCCTTTCGATCCTCAGGCAGAGGATCAAAAGGCATCTGTCACAATGGCCTTTATTGGGAAAGCTGCCCTGGATATTAAAAGAAAGTTACAATGCTTAGATGGATTACAAGATATGACTTTGAGGGATTTAGTCAGAGAACCCGAGAAGGTATACTTTAAGAGAGAAACTGAGGAAGAGAAGGGAGCTGAGTGAGGATAAAAGAAACAAAAGACAGACTAAGGCATTGACTAAGGTCCTGGTCACAACAACAAATAGGCCAGAAACTAAGAAACAGAGAGACAGGAAGGGATACCTGGGCACACACTAGAGGCCACCCCTGGCCTCAGATCAATGTGCCTACTCTAAAGAAAAAGGACACTGGGCCAAAGAGTGCCCTAGAAAGAGACAGCCATGCCAGCCAGATATTCTGACTCTGGAGGAATACTAAGAAAGTCCGGGCTCAGATCCTCTCCCTGACCTCAAGGTAACTTTTGAAGTGGAGGGGAACACAATAAACTTTGAAGTAGATACAGGGGCAATATACTCAGCCCATAAGGTCCATTGGGCCCTCTACCGAATAAAAGGTCTCTAATTCAAGAGTCTAACAGAAGTAAATATCGGGCTTTGACAACTAAGAGGACCATGGACCAGGGAAAAGGAAAAATCCATCACTCCTTCCTAGTAATCCCAGAATGCCTGGCCCCATTGATGGGCAGAGTTCTGCTCACCAAGCTCTGGGCCAAAATAACTTTTAACCCTGAAGGCCCCCAAGTGGAATTTTTTAATCCTTCAGTAACTACTCCTATAATCATGGCTCTAACTATGTCAGTAGCAAATGTTCATCAACTCACTCACCTTTGTTCAAAGAAACTGCATTTATTCGTGAAGGATCAAGAACACAGTTTTCCACTAACCTACTCACAGCAAAAGGAAATAACTGAATGGGTAACAAAAGCCTGTCAGGTCCATTAATTGGTTAAAGCTTACACTTCCAAGCTTCCTGCAGGAAAGCACCTATGAGGAACCAGACGAGGACAATTCTGGGAAGTGGACTTTACTGAAATTAAGCCAGTAAGGTATGGACTTAAATAACTCCTAGTCTTTGAACATACATTTTCAGGATGTATTGAAGCCTTCCCCCCACACACACACAAAAAGAAATAAAAAAGAAGAAAAAAGAAACATCGCAAATGGTTGTAAAGAAGATCCTGGAAGATATTTATTCTCCCCTTGACGACCAGTAGCCTTAACCCTCATCAGCCCCTTAAGCTGCGATGGCTGATCACAAATCCTACTGGACACGAAGTATGGCCTATCTCGAATACAGCCCCCTTACGAACCTGGTGGCCATCTCTCCACCCAGTCATTTGTCAGTTGGCTATAGGTCTTTCCTATTGGGATATCCCTGATTAACAGGATCCCACTAAAATTCCATTAAATCCCTTCCGTACCATAGATAATGGAAACAAACATTATAGATGTAGGGACACGTGAGCCAGATACAGGTTGGCTAGCCTAGATTACTATGTTTGCCCGGCAGACTATCAAAGCCACAAACAGTCACGGCTGTGGGGGGGGAGAGCAGACTTCTATTGTAAGTCATGGGGATGTGAGCATACAGGGACTGTCAGATGGAACCCAAACTCCTCATCAAATTCTGTACACAGCATTGGCCATATTACGAATTAGATAACCAAAACTGATGGCCCCCAGAAGGGTCTCTAGATCCTCAAATTCTGGGTGAACTTTTTAAATTCTGCAAGTGCTCAAAAGGGTGAAAGGAGATTCCGCTATGTGGAGGCCTTCTCTCTCCTTAGCTCACATCCTGAACTATGCTTCTCCAATAGATGTTCACCCTCAGCCTTGTGCTCCAGACTCTCTGCTGTCACTCCCACCTCAGCAACTTGATTTCTCCCCTCCAATATCTAGATCAAAAACCCAAATCTCAACTGGTTCTCAGACCATTGCTCCCTTGCTGAGGTTGCAGGTACTGAGGTACCACTCCATTCACTCACTCCTCTCCTCTCCTGTCAGTGCCCGCACCAGGTCCCACCCAGTCCTCTTACCACCTAATGCAAAGCTCAAAGCCGCTGAGAAGAATCCTCAGACCCTAATACAAGATGTAATGAAAATGGCCTTTAATGTTGCTTTGTCATCACTAAAAACAGGTTAGTAAGAATTTAAAGTCCCTCACAGGCTTTTTGGAATCTCACTCCCGTCTCCCCCTCTGTTCTATCTGTTCTACTCCTCAAGTTTTTGTTGCTATAAAGATCCCAAAGCCCTCTCCCAATATTCTTTTACATCTCTCCTTCCTCATTCTCAGATCCACAGAGCTGCTCTTATCCCTGCCTTCCAAATTGTCCCCCTCTGTACCAGGCCCACAGAAAAGTCTTAACTGACCTTCTCCAGAAGTCTTCACCATGGCTGATTTAGGACTTTCAGCAAAAGAGTCCCGATAAAAGAGTTCACTGTAGATAAACTTCCTATTTTTGTGTTGCCCTGGTCTCTTTGGCAACTGGCTAAAAAATTCAGCACTCCTGATCTAGACACACCCTTACTAGTTTTTCACAAAATATTTGAAAAAAAGGCCTCTGGCCTTGAGCTGGGGCTTCACAGAGATGGCTACATTTCTAAGATAAAGAAGTTACAAACTGGGCTGTATGGAAACAGCTGGAAGGGGGAAAAAAAGAAAGGGAAGACACCCCCACCCAGGTGTCCTTGAAAAGTTAACTTGCCCAAACAAAGGAAAAAACAGAAACAAAAACTGCTTTTTGTGAACTTCTGCAGACTGTGAACTTCTGAGCCCCTTCCCTTACGTGTTGGGTACAAAATTCTGAAACTACGTAACTTGGGTTTCAGGGGATTAATTGATTACAACAGAAGCAATGCCCTCTGAATCTGGTTGAAACCAAAAAAGACTGTTTCCGTGTCTTTGGTGCTATCTTAGGTGCCTTGCCTTGTCCGTCCCTACAACAGTATAATTCTATATACTTAAACATTGTTTATGTTTTCATGAAATGGTCAACAGATGTGTTTAATTGTGAAATGGTGCAGATGTTTCCCAGAGTGCTCTATCATGATGCAGGTTCATCTGAAGATCAAAGAGGGGGACATACAACCCGGTTCCGCTGGGAACATATGTCCCTCACCTTAGCCATTCTATTACGAATAGGAGTTGCTGCAGGGTTGGGCACAAGATCCACTGCTCTGGTCCATGGGACACAACAAGTGACCCAATTAGAAGCAGCAATAGATCAAAACTTAAAGATTTTAGAAACCTCCATCACAGCTTTGCAGGAATCTTTAACCTCTCTCTCTGAAGTTGTTTTACAGAAAAGGCGAGGGTTGGACCTTCTTTTCATGACAGAAGGGGGCCTTTGTGCTTCATTGAGGGAAGAATGTTGTTTTTATGTCGACAATACTGGAGTTGTAAAAAAATCTATGAGTAAATTAAAAAGATGCCTTGAAGAGCAACAACGAGAGAGAGAGGCACAAAAAGGGTAGTTTGAGTCTTTTTTTACACAGTCCCCATGGTTAATTACGTTTTTATCAACCCTGGCCGGTCCAATAATAATCCTCATAGTATTACTAACTATAAAACCCTGTTTCCTCAACCATGTAATTTCTTTTCTCAGGCTCAAATTGGACAAATTAAAATTATGGTAATACCCCACTAGCAGACATAGAATGTGACACCCCACAACGATCACTTTTATGATTAAAAGTAGCCAGAAAAAGAAGTGGGGAATGAAAGGTTAATAAAATATGTACTTGTCACTTCCTGTTTTTCTGTACGCTTAACAAAACACGGTTGAAATCTTGAGAACTCTTTGCTAATCTTGTTGCCAGAATGTGCTGTCCCCAATTGCCAAACTGCAGAATCTACTCCCTCACCCGGTTGAATAGAAACCTGAACTGTACTTGGATCATTGAATGTAGAAGAGAACATCCATTCAAAAAGTTATAGTCAGTTGGATTAGAAAGATAGTCGGTAAGTTTAGGAAGAAAAGTGAGTATAGGATTTGGAACAAAAGTTCTTTAGCAATAGGGTTTTGGTTAGAGAGTCAATGTAAATGTCAACACAAGTGAAGAGTCAGTCACAATGATGCACAGGGCAAAATATGTAGGAAAGCAGATATCAATAGAGACATTAGGAAATCAGGAAAAGAATAAAGTGAGTGATGGGATTAGATATTTTCAACAGGGTTGAGGATGAATATGTGAGCTTAGGATAAAACAAATATGAAGTCAACAATAGGATTGAGATTTGATAGCATTAGCGTAGCCCAAAATAAGGGCGTTGTCCAAAATAAGCTCTGTTGCCCCTCATTTGCCTAAATTCCCAGTGGCCTGTACACCCTTCCTGTGTACCAGGAGTGATCAAATAGGCCTGCCCTTAATACTGCTCTGCTTCTCCAATTTGAGTCCTACTGAGTGTCGGGTACAGATTCTTTATGTGAATTGGAAAGATGAGAAAACTCAAGCACCTATTGGATAGCCTCTGAATAGATTTGAAGAACTCATTTGACCCAAAAGATCCCTATTCTCACTTGATGGAATTCAGGAACCTTACAGAGGAAGGCAAAATACTTCATCAACAATGACTGCTCTTTTTGCCATTTTGGATTTTATGCACCCATGGGATCTTTCTTTAGATCCATCAGGTGCTGAGAATCTAAGTCAAAGAATCACACTGGGCCAAGAGGCTGATTCACACACATCTCTTTCCAAATCAATTAAGGAAAGAGCCAAAGGTAAAGCATATTCATTTCCATTTGAAAAATCTTTCCTTCAGGATTCACAAAGGGTTGGCCTGAGACAAAGACCTTCCTGACTCTCAGGGCAACAGAACAATAGGTAAGCAAATGGCCCAAAGCAGGGATTCTCCACTGAGACTTTACTGGTCACACTGATATCTGAGTTTTCTGAGATGCTCGCCATTCCATTCAGCTATCCAGTACATGGCCATGTCACAGAGCTTGGAGGTAGTACATATCTTGGACACAAAACCATGAGCCTATTCTGGAGATTGGCCATAATTCAGGAAGAAAACAGCAACTTAGGAAGGTAGCAGGTATCGCCCATCAATAAGGCAAGCCACAGTCAATTCATAAATTGTGCTGGATGAATGCTGGGAAGCTTTCTATGAGACAGGACACATCCATTGATGCATTCTCTTTTCTAATGTCTACAAGCACGGACACAGTGGGATACACAGACATAGAAACACTTGCATTGTCAAACGACTTACTAGAAACAGTTCACTCCAAACCAAACAAACTGCCTTTTCTACCTATTCTCAGAACATGAGACAAAACCACAAACCCACACCCGCAATGGCACCTCCTTGCCCCAAGTAGGTCTGTGACTCTCCGGAGTGTGCTCTGACTGATGGGCCATACTATGATCCTCCGAAATGGCCTGCCCTGTCTCAGATCTGATCTTGGCCAACAATGTGAAGTTGTTAGAAGCCAGGAGTGAGCCACTATCTGCTTTCTCAGGAAGAGCCCCTCTTCCGAGCTTTCCTGGCATTTGGCCATCCTCACATCAGTAGGTATCAAGAAAGACTGACTCTGTCCTTTGTAAATCCAAAAAAGTGAGACCACTGGGACTAGGACTGGGACTGGCTCTGGGTGCCTGGCTTTCTGTATACCAAGTTCAGAGAGTTCCATCACCAAGGAAGTGAGATGAGATCACTTCCTTCAGGAACTGAATGAGATCACTGCCTTGGCAACCACTTTGTCATAACAATTGCTCCCAACGATCCCATGAGATGAGGGCTGCCCCTACTTCCTGTGACACTTTCACAAGTTAAAATGGTATATCACCCGTAGGCAAAAGGGAACAGCTCTCCACACAGGCCGGGTTTGGTCCATCTTCTCTACATTAAGAAGAGATAGGCTCATTCTGACGCAACCCTTAATCCTGACCAGGTTGTTTGCCATGGAAGATGATTTTTGCTCTCTCAGGTCTTACATAGCTGCCTACATCTTCTCCAGAGATCATTTCTGCATGGAGCTTTGTGGTTCTCAACAGATGGAAGATCCACTGCATTCCTGTATTGTAAGACCAACACTGTCCCTGCTCTTCTGTAAACATAGATGTGAATTGGAGTCATGAGAAAACCCAAGAAGCTTTGGGATAGCCTCTGCAGGGCTTTAAAGAATTCACTTGACCCAAATGATCCCTATTCTCACTTAATGGAGGTCAGGAACCTTACAGAGGAAGGCGAGAGACTCTATCCACCATGACAGTTCTTTTGTCCATTTTGGTTTTGGATGCACACATGTGATTTTTCTTTAGACCCATCATGTGCTGTGAATCTAAGCCACAGCCTCACATAGGGCCAAGAGGCTGATTCAGACACATCCATTTCCAAAGCAATTAACCGAAGAGGCACAGGTAATGACCATTCAATTCCATTTGAAAACTATTTTCTTCAGGCTTCACAAAGTGTGGCCTGAGGCAAAGACCTTCCTGACATTCAGGGCAACAGAATAGGTAAGCAAAAGGCCCAAAGCACGGTTTCTCCACTGAGACTTTCTTGGGCATACTGATATCTGAGTTTTCTGAAATACTCACCATTCCCATCAGCTATCCAGTACATGGCCATGTCACAGAGATGGAGGTGGTACATATCTTGGACACAAAATCATGAGCGTATTCTGGAGAGTGTCCAGAATTCAGGAAGAAAACAGGAATTTAGAAAGATGGCAGGAATTGCCCATCCATACGGCAAGCTGCAGTCCATTCATAAATTGCACAGGATGAATGCTTTGAAGCTTTCTCGTAGACAGGACACATCCATTGATGCATTCTCTTTTCTACTGTCTACAATCACGGACACAGTATGATATATAGACACAGAAACACTCACGTTGTCAAAGGACTTACTAGAAACAGTTCACTCCAAAACAAACAAACCAGCTTTCCTAACTATTCTCAGAACATGAGACAAAACCACAAACTCACACTCACACCCAAAATGGTACCTCTTTCCCCAAAGTAGGTCTGTGTCTATCCGGAGTGTCCTCTGACTTGTGGGCCATACTATGTTCCCCAAAAATGGCGTGTCCTGTCTTCAATCTGGTCTCTTTAGCCAACTCTGTGAAGTTGTCAGGAGCCCGTGGTGAGAAACTACCTGCTTTCTCTGGAAAGGCCAGTCTTCATAGTTTCCAGGCATTTGGCTGTCCTCACATCAGTAGGTACCAAGAAAGAGTGACTCTGTCTTGTTAAATCCAAACAAGTGAGCCCACTGGGACATGGAGTGGGTTTGACTCTGTGTGCCTGGTTTCCTGGATCCCAAGATCACAGACTTTCATCACCAATAATGTAAGGTGAGGTCACTTCCTTCAAGAACTGAATGAAGTCACTGCCTTGGAAACCACTTTGTTTTAACAGTTCCTCCAAGGTTCTCAAAAGATGGAGTCTGCCTCTACTTGCTGTAACTCATTCATAAGTTAGAATGGTATATCAACCATAGGCACCGGGGAACAGCTCTCCACACAGCCATGGTTTGGTCCATCTTCTCTACATTAGGAAGAGAGAGGCTAATTCAGACACATCCCTTCAACCTGACCAGGTTGTTTGCCATGGAAGATGACTTTTGCTCTCTCAAATCCTTCATACCTGCCTACACCTTCTCCAGGGATTATTTCTGCAGGGACTTTTGAGGTTCTCAGCTGGTGGATGATACCCTACCTTCCTGGATTTTAAGACCAACTCTGTCCCTGCTCTTCAGTAAAGTGAGATTGAGGGAACAGTGTATGGTTAGTGTTAATAGCATGTTCGATTTGGGTTAGGAGTCATTCTGCTGGATGAATTATGGTATTGGGAACCTGTGATATTTATAACAATATAAATGTGAAATATATGTATGAGAACAGATATCTAGGAAAGATTTGAAGCCCAGAAAGGCATTGGGCCCTTGATTGGTATACTTAGATTGAATCATGTTCTGCACCGAGGTCTCAGATAAATCGATATACAATGGCATAGGACCCTATACCTCGGATGATTGAAAGTAGAAGAGAACATCCAGTCAAAAGGGATAGTCTGTAGGATTAGGAAGATAGTAAGTAGGTTTAGGAAGAAGAGTGAGTCTCGGAGTTGGACCAAAAGTTCTTTAGCAATTGGTTTTCAGTTAGAGGGTGAATGTTAATGTCAGCACATGTGAAGAGACAGTCACAATGATGAACTGGGAAAAATATGTAGGAAAGCAGATATCAATAGGGGCATTAGGAAATCAGGAAACGTATAAAGTGAGTGAGAGGATTAGATATTTTCAAAAGGCTTGAGGTTAAATATATAATCTTAGGAAGAAACAAATATGTAGTAACCAATAGGATTGACATTTGAGAGCAGTAGGCACCCTGGACATAGATGCTTTTAGTAATCCATGGTCACTTCCCATTTAGGCTTTGGTACAATCATATGTGTGACCTTTGCATTTTGTGTACAGAATACTACTGTGGTAAAATGTATATGTAGATCAGGTGACATGAGTATTTCTTGCACCATAAAGGGGAGTAATATTCTGGAAACTTATAAATTAGTACTGGGGATACAAATAGGTGTACCTTGTGTTGATGATTATTGAGATGATGCATGAATAGACCATATTGTGAATAAAGTATGTAACTCGATCCAACATTAAATAATGGTTTGAGTTTGCATCTGAAAATAATTGGAAATCTTATATTGATATATATACCATCATTCCGACGAGTTATATATGCAATGGTATTATTAGGGTTACGGTTTATCGTGGAGAGTGAGTTTTGCTTCAAAAATGATTATGGAATCGAAAATAATGTGTTTAGAAAGAAGTCTAGTGAAAAGACCAGTAAAGAAACATGGAGGAATACATGTGTTCTGAAGTAGTAAGTAATTGAAAGTGAACCAAATGCCAAAAAAATTTGTGAAGTTGTGGATGAAAAAATACATCCTATGATGTACATAAACTGAAGAAATAGTAATGTACCAGTGTTGAGTAAAAATGAACTTCAAATTACACATCATGTCCCATAGCAATCTACTTGCATTAATGTTAAACTGGGTCAGTTACTGTAGAAATATTAGGATTTTTAAGCACCATCCACTGAACTTAGTTTTCAGTAGTAGGAAACCAAAATATATTTCAGGTGTATGAATATTACTGAGAATAGTCTTGTGAAAATTTGAATTTAAATGAACATAAATGAATATGAATGAATTTAGGGAGTGTATAATAAGACACATATTTTTCATGTTTTTTTAAAATCTGGAGAATATACACACACACACACACACGCACACACACACACACACACGCACACACACACATTAATATTTAGCAATATATATGCCAATCGATATTCATCATGAAATATAATTCATTCACAAATCCAAAAATATTCATTTTACTGAACATGGATTTATGTATAGTGTTTTTCACTAGGAAGCTCACCCATAGGTGGAATTTTCAGTTCCATCATTATTTAGGGAAAGTCATCTCTTCTCACAATTTTTATATTCCAAAGCCAGTGATCTTTCAAGAATGTACGTGTGATACCAGGTAGGATATTGTATATGCATAAAAAAATTACATGTGCTGAATAGGATACAGAGAAAGGGAGACAGGAATTTACATATGTGATAACTGTAAAAAATCATGGAGAAATATTAAAATGAAAAGTTTACTAAATTTAAAACACATACTCTTGATAAAGCAGAAGACAAATACAAATATACACCATGCTTCCTATGAAAGGACTGTACTTCTATTCAGTTAGGTTTTTTTTCTCCATGATATTTGGATTAGTAGTCAGAGTCTAGTAGGGTATGGGTTAGTGTCAGGGATTCAGTATTTCAAATGGAAAATAGGAAAATGAATCTAATGTGTATGCAAACATGTGATACACAAAAATCTTCCCTCTCTTATCCAGAACAATGCCTTGACATAACCATCGCTAAAAGTAAGTCACAATTAGAGGAGAGGAGTTAGAAAACCTGTGAATACATATGTGGAATAAAAAATGCTCAGGAGTTCACAACACTGGAGGTGGTAAAAGAGTTTACAAAAGTATGGGAGAGGGTAAACACTCCAGAAACATGGAGCTGTGCTGACCTAAAGACTTATTGAGAAACTTCCTCTGAGGTTAGGCACAAGAAATATATGTATGGCAATATGTAAATCAATGGTTCTGCAACTGATGTGATTCTGCAATCTGTATATGGAGTAAAAATGGGAGCTCATATCCCACTTGAATCAAAGTGTGAAATATCCCACTTGAATCAAAGTGTGAAATATGATACATCAAGAAGTATGTAATGTTTTGAACAACCTACAATGAAAATTAATTAAAAAAAGAAAAAGAAATATATGTAATTGTCAGGAGATTTAGCTTCGTTTATAGTGACACCAAAAATCTGGGTCTGCATCTATGTGACCTGGAGGACATGGTTCTTTATTTTGTAATGAACATGAGGCAGCGGGTCTGAATTCTCCCTTTGTAGGTAAACTGTTGCCACTGGGAGCTAAGTGTCTTCCCGTGTGGTCTGTGAAGCCATTTGGTCATCCTCCACTTTTCAGGGTGTTTCTTACTGCTGCACTGGGAATTTGGTATTTGCTTCACAAAATACAATATGTTCAACTGGGACACAATGCTGGAGGGAGTTCTGTCATGTGTGGTTGGTCAGGGTCGGAAAGAGAATGTACGAACCAGGCTTCTATCCCACATAGCTTTCCCCTTGACTATAGCAACCTGATTCTGAACATTGCCCTGAAACCTCTACATATAACAAGATGCCTTTACATATAAAGGTCTGCTGCCTGCACCATGTCAGTCGCAAGTTTTGGAAGCCAGTGGAAGATCCAGGTGGTCCTACCAAAAATATTTATTTACACACCTACAGTTCACTGCTATACACCCACTACCCAGCAGGCTCCAACTTACTGGCATTTCTGTTCTACACCATTTTCCCGAAACTCAGTCAATCAAGTCACTGTTTGTTATACTCATGATCAGCAACAGGATATCTAAAGATTATCCAGTGCCACCTGGTCATGGGAATTTCAAAAATTTCATGGTATTAATCTAGTCATTTTTCAAGGATGAAGTTGGAGGCACTGTGGGTTTCATTTAATTCAGGAACCATTAAATGGTGAGGAAGCTCATTTCAATGAAAGCTCTGGAGAACACTCACAGGCAAGCCTTCCCAAAGAGTGGCCAAAAGGACACATGAATCCAGGCCCATTGAAGTATACAATGTGAGGTCCATGTGAGTTTGGACTCTCAACTATGGCTACCAAGTCTTTAAGAATTAAATCATGTGATATCCTGGCTCAGAATCCCTGAGCTCTGTGGAAAGCCATCCTGGGCCTAGATCTCAGTTTCCAAAACCGATTCTCATGCGTGGTCTCCTAAAATCCCAACACTATTCATGGCAATACTTCTCTGAGGTCAGTTCCAGAACTCAGTCTCTAAGGGGAATCACACCAGAGTTCAAGCCCTGGTGGACCCAGTCATCTCTTCCAACTACCACACAAATTATCACAATTAAAACAAGAACCCTCCCATATGGCCCTCATCTTCTTTCATATAGACACTCATCATAATCTGGCTGGAGGTTTCCATGAGGGGCGCAGACCAAGACAGTGTCCCAAATAAGCTCCTTTGCCCCTCATTTGCCTAAAGTCAAGGTGGCCTGGACACATATCCTGTGAACCAAAAGTGATCAAATAGGCCTGCCATTAATACCGCTCCAATTTGAGGACTACTGTCTGTGGGGTTTAGATTCTTTATGTCAATTTTAGTCATGAGAAAACCCAAGCACAATGGGCTAGCCTCTGCAGGTTTTGTAGAACTCTTTTGACCCAAAGGATCCCATTCTCACTTGATGGAGGTCAGGAACCTTACAGAGGAAGTCGAGAGACTTCATCCCAATAATTGTACTTTTGGCGAATTTTCTTTTGGATGCACACATGGTAACTTTCTTTAGATCCATCAGGTGCTGAGAATCTAAGCCACAGCCACACACATGGCCAAGGGCCTGATTCAGACACATCCCTTTCCAAAGCAATTAAGGAAAGTGACACAGGTATGCCCATTCATTTCCATCTGAAAACTGTTTTCTTCAGGCTTCACAAAGGGGTGGCCTGAGGCAAAGACCTTCCTGACATTCAGGGCAACAGAAAAATAGGTAAGCAAAAGGCCCAAAGCAGGATTTCTCCTCTGAGACTTTCCTGGTCACACTGATATCTGAGTTTTCTGAGATGCTCGCCATCATCTACAGCTATCCAGTACATGGCCATGTCACAGAGCTTGGAGGTGGTACATATCTTGGACACAAAACCATGGGCCTATTCTTGAGATTGGCCGGAATTCAGGACGAAAATAGAAACTAAGGAAGGTAGCAGGTGTTGCTCATCGATAAGGCAAGCTACAGTCCATTCATAAACGGGGCAATATGAATGCTGAGAAGCTTTGTACTAGACACGACACATCCATTGATGAATTCTCTTTTCTAATGTCTACAACCACGGAAACAGTGGAATACACAGACATAGAAACACTCGCCCTGTGAAAAGACTTACTAGAAACAGTCCACTTCAAATGAAACAAACCGACTGTCCTACCTATTCTCAGAAAATGAGACAAAACCACAAACCCACAACCACACCCACAAAGGCACCTCCTTCCACTAAGTAGGTCTGTGAATATGCAGAGTGTCCTCTGACTTGTGGGCCATAATATGTTCCCCCAAAATGGCCTTTCCTGTCTCAGATCTTGTCTCCTTGGCCAACTCTGTGAACTTCTTAGGAGCCAACGGTGAGCTACTACCTGCTTTCTCATGAAAAACCCTGCATCCGAGCTTTCCTGGCATTTGGCCTTCGTCACATCTGTAGGTACCAAAAAATACTGACCCTGTCCTTGGTAAATCCAAACAAGTGAGACCACTGGGACTGGGACTTGGATTGGCTCTGTGTGCCTGGATTCCTGGATCCCACGTTCAGAGAGTTCCATCACCAAGAAAGTGAGGTGAGGTCACTTCCTTCCTGAACTGAATGAGGGCACTGTCTTGGCAGCCACTTTGTCCTAACTGTTGCTTCCAAGGGTCCCAAGAGATTGAGGCTGCCCCTACTTCCTGTGACATTTTCACAAGTTAGAATGGTATATCAACCAAAGGCACCCAGGAATAGATCTCCACACAGGCCTGGTTTGGTCCATGATCTCTACATTAAAAAAAATGTGATTCAGACACAACCTTTTATCCTGACCGGGTTGTTTGCCATGGAAGATGACTTTTGGTCTCTCAGGTCCTTTATTGCTTCCTACATCTTCTCCAGGGATCATTTCTGCATTAACCTTTGAGGTTCTCAGCAGGTGGAAGTTTTTCTACATTTCTGTATTGTAATATCAACTCCTTCCCTGCTCTTCTGTAAAGTTAGATTGAGGGAACAGTGTCCGGTTATGGTTAAAAACATGCTCGATTTGGGTTAGAAATCATTTTGCTGGATGAATCATCGTATTGAGAACTTGCTATGTGTAGAAGAATATATAGGTGAAATATATGTATGAAAAAAGAAATCTAAGTCTGATTTGAAGCCCAGAAGGGCATTGGGCCCTTGATAGGGATACGTGGTGTTGAATTACGTTCTGCAGAGTTGTCTCAGATAAATCGATATACAATGGCATAGCACCTGGTACGTTGCATGAATTAATGTAGAAGGAACATCAAGTCAAAAAGGCATAGTCGGTAGTGAAAGGTTAATAAAATTAATAAAATAGGTACTTGTCACTTCCTGTTTTTCTGTATGCTTAACAAAACACTTTTGAAATCTTGAGAAATGTTTGCTAATCTTGTTCTAGAATGTACTGTTCCCAACAGCCGAACTGCAGAATGTACTCCCTCACTCGGTGTCATGCAAACCGCCCACTCGCCCTTACCCATCACTAAACTTCCCTCTCTTCCCTCTCCAAGGAAAGTATATAAGCTCTGCTTAAGCTGTTCTCAGAGGTCTCTGCTCTATTTAATTTAGCTCTGAGCTCCAGCATGCTGGACCACAAATAAAACCTTTGCTGTTGCATGAGACAGTCTCTTGGTAGTATCTTCCTCTGACACTCGCCTGACCTTTACATATTGAGGTTCCACCGAGTTCCAGCAGTGGCGGACGAGAGACCCCAACGGGCTCCTCTCATAGCAAGTAAGGCGCCTCTTTCCGGTTTCAGGTTTCTTGTTAGGGCTTGGCAAAATTGCTGGCGATGAAGATCCTGGGCTCTCTCCGACGGTGGCTGAGAGACGTGTCACAGAGACAAAGGGCACCTCTCTGGAGGACCCCGCAGAGAACTCGGGAAATCAAGGAACAATAGTCTTCTCGACTCAGTGATATTTTCTTTTAGATTCGTTATTGCCATACCATTGGGTTTTGCCGGCTACTCATTCCTGGTCTCAGTGTTGGACGTTCATTGCCTGTCTTTATGGTCTTGTCTTATCTGTGTCGTGTGTCCTTGCTTTTACTGTTTGTGGAACTTTCATTATGGAACAGAGCACGTCAATGCCTCTGTCCCTGACCCTTGATCACTGGACCAAAGTCCGCTTAAGGGCTCAGAATCTTTCTTTTTTTAGTAAAACGCTGGACCTGGCAGAATCTCTGTGCCTCACAATGGCCCATCTTTGGAGTCGTATGGCCCCTAGAAGGATCTTTCTACTTCCCACTAATTTAAAAAGTCAGAGGTATTGTCTTTCAGCCAGCGCCACATAGCCATCCGGATCAACAGCCATATATCTTAACTTGGCAGGACCTCTGCAAATCTCCTCCTCCATGGGTGAAGCCTTTCCTTGCCCCTACCTCTGCTCCTACTCCTTCCCCCATGATCTCTCAAACCCTCTCAACCTCCTCCTCCTCCACCCTCTGTTCTCCCTGAGTCACAGATTTGACTCTACTGGACTCTTCTCCCCCTCCTTATCCCCTGCCCTCGTCCCCTAACACACAACACACTCTAAGTGATTCCGCTGCTGCTGACTAAGCCTCTCTACCATTGGAGGAAGCTAAGCCGGTAATAGGATCTGACAATGGAATGATGTTCATGGCCCAGGTAAGTCAGGGGTTAGCCAGGAACCTTGGGATTAATTGGAAGTTAAATTGTGCTTATAGACCACAGAGTTCAAGACAAGTAGAAAGAATGAATAGAACCATTAAAGAGACCTTAACGAAATTAAGCTTAGAGACCAGCATAGGATTGGACTATGCTCCTGCCTTATGCAATGTTTCATGCAAGAAAAAATCCCTTTGTTTCTTTGAGTAACCTTACCACGTGTGAAATTCTTTATGGTGGCCCTCCTCCAGTAGGGGACCTAAGCCCAACTGTAAGACCTAAAGATCCTTTCCACACCCCCTTGCTTGACAGACTTAAAGATCTTGAAAGAACTCAGTAATACCTGTGAAAACAGCTGGCCACTGCCTACCCAACTGGGAACCAGGGGATTCCACATCCATATCAAGTAAGAGATTTCATCTATGTAAGATGATATCAGGTGTCATCCCTGGTACCCCGCTGAAAAGGACCATACCGGGTGCTATTATAACACCTACAGCGGTAAACGTAAACAGAATCACTTCCTGGATCCATGCCTCTCATCTCAAGCCTGCTCCCTGTACAGAATCTTTCTGGAAACTGAAAAAGACTGGTAACAGTTTCAAATTGTGTATTCGCAATGTGAATAAGGTTATATACTCTCCCCTTGGCTACAAGTAGTCCTAACCCTCATCAGCCCATTAAGCAGTGATGGCTGATCACAAATCCTACTGGAAAAGAAGTATGGTCTATCTCGCATACAGCCCCCTTAGGGACCTGGTGGCCATCTCTCCACCCAGACATTTGTTAGCTGGCTATAGGTATTTCCTATTGTGATATCACTGATGAAGAGGATCCCACTAAAATACCATTAAATCCCTTCTGTACCATAGATAATGGAAACAAACATTATGGATGTAGGGACACGCGAGCCAGATGCAGGTTGGCTAGTCTAGATTACTAAGTTTGCCTGGCAGACTATCAAAGCCACAAAGAGTAACGGCTGTGTGGGGGAAAAGCCGACTTTTTCTGTATGTCATGGGAATGTGTGCATACAGGGGCTGCCTGATGGAACCCCAATTCTTCATCAAATTCAGTACACAGCATTGGCCGCATTACCAATTAGACAACCAATAACTATGGCACCCAGAGGGGTCTCTAGATCCTCAAATTTTGGGTGACCTTTTTGACTTCTGCAAGTGCTCAAAAGAGTGAAAGGAAATTCCCCTATGTGGAAGCCTTTTCCCTCCTTAACTCACATCCTGAACTATGCTTCTCCAATAGATCATTATCCTCAGCCTTCTGCTCCAGACCCTCTGCTGTCACTCCCATCTCAGCAACTTGATTTCTCCCCTCCAATAACTAGATCAGAAACCCAAAGCTCCACCAGTTCTCTGACCATCGCCCCCTTGCTGAGGTAGCAGGTACATAGGTACCGCTCCACCGACTCATTCCTCTCATCTCCTGTCAGTGCCCTCACCGGGTCACACCAGGTCCTCTTACCAGCTAACCCAATGCTCAAACGAGCTGAGGAGAGCCCTGAGACCCTTATCCAAGATGTAATATAATTGGCCTTTAAAGTTGCTTTGTCATCACTGAAAACAGGTTAGTAAAATTTAAAGTCCCTCACAGGATTTTGGTATCCTCACTCCCGTCTTTCACTCTGCTCTACCTGATCTACTGCTCAAGTTTGCTGCTAGGAAATTCCCAATACCCTTTTGCATTATTCTTTTACATCTCTCTTTTCCCTCATTCTCAGATCCTCGGAGGTGCTCTCAGCCCCAACTTCCCCGTCTTTCCCCCTCTGTACCAGGCCCACAGAAAAGTCTTAAATGACCTTCTTCAGAAGTCTTCACCATGGCTGAGTTTTGAACTTTCAGCCAAACAGTCCCAATAAAGACTTTAATGTAGATAAACATTCTCTTTTGTATTGCCCTGTTCTACTTGGCCACTGGCTAAAAATCTCAGTACTTCTAAGCTAGACAACCCCTAACTAGTTTTTCACAAAATATGTGAACAAGTCCTCTGGCCTTCAGCTGGGGCTTCACAGAGATGGCTACATTTCTAAGATAAAGAAATTACCAACCGGGCTCCATGGTAACAGCTGGCAGGGGGAAAATAAGAAAGGGAAGAAAAAGCTCTCCTCCTCCCAGGTGTCCTTGAAAAGTTAACTTGCATAGAACAGAAGGAAAAACAGAAACAAATACTGCTTTTTTAAACTTCTGAAGACTGTGAACTTCTGAGCCCCATCCCTTATATGTTGGGTACAAATTTCTGAAACTACCTAAACTTGAGTTTCAGGGGATTAATTGATTACAATAGAAGCAATGCCCTCTGAATCCGGTTGCAACCAAATAGGACAGTTTCCCTCTCTTGAGTGCTATCTTAGGTGCCCTGCTTTGTCAGTGCCTACAACAGCATAATTCTATATACTTAAACATCGTTTATGTTTTCATGAAATGATCAAGATATGTGATAAATTGTGTAATGGTGCAGATGTTTCCCAGAGTGCTCTATCATGATGCAGGTTCATTTGAGGATCAAATGGGGGGGGCATACAACCGGTTCCACTGGGAACATATATCCCTCACTTTAGCCATCCTATTAGGAATAGGAGTTGCTGCACGGGTGGGCAGAGGAACCAGTGGCATTGTCCATGGGACACAAAAGATGACCCAATTAGAAGCAGCAATAGAGCAAAAGTAAGATATTAGAAACCTCCTTCAGGGCTTTGCATGAAACTTTAACCTCTCTCTCTGAAGTTGTTTTACAGAACAGTTGAGGGTTGGACCTCCTCTTCATTAGAGAAGGGGGCCTTTGTGCTGCATTGAGGGAAGAATGTTGTTTTTATGCTGACTATACTGGAGTTGTAATAAAATCTATGAGTAAATTTAAAAGACACCTTGAAGAGCATCAACAAGTGAGAGAGGCCCAAAAAGGATGGCTTGAGTCTTGGTTCACACAGTCCCCCTGGTTAACTACGTTTTTATCAACCCTGGCCGGTCCAATAATAATCCTCATATTATTGCTAACTATAAAACCCTGTTTGCTCAACTGTGTAATGTCTTTTCTCCAGGCTCAAATTGGACGAGTTAAACTTATGGTAATACCCCACTAGCAGACATTGAATGTGACACCCTCCAATGATCATTTTTATGATTAAAATTAGCCAGAAGAAGAAGTGGGGAATGAAATATTAATAAAATAGGTACTTGTCACATCTTGTTTTTCTGTATGCTTAACAGAACACTGTTGAAATCTTGAGAAATATTTGCAAATCTTGTTCCCAGAATGTTCTATCCCCAGCTGCCAAATTGCAGAATGTACTCCCTCTCCCAGTTGCATGCAAACCGCCCACTCGCCCTGACCCATCAATACAATTCCCTCCCTTCCCTCTGCAGGGAAAGTATATAAACTACTTCAGCTATTCTCAGGGCTATCTGCTCTATTCAGGTGAGCTCTGAACCCCAGCATGCTGGACACCCAATAAACCCTTTGATGTTGCATGAGATAGTCTGTTGGTAGTCTCCTCCTCTGAAGCTCGCACCACATTTACTTGGATGGTTAAATGTAGAAGAGAACATCCAGTCAAAAAAAGATAGTCTGTAGCATTAGGAAGATAGTCAATAAGTTTAGGAGAAGGGTGAGTATAAGATTTGGAACAAAAGTTTCTTAGCAATAGGATTTCGATTAGAGAGTGAATGTAAATGTCAGCACAGGTGAAGAGTCAGTCACAATGATGAACTGGGGAAAATATGTAGGAAAGCATATATCAATAGAGACATTACAAAATCAGGCAGAGTATAAAGTGAGTGATAGGATTAGACATTTTGAACAGGGCTGAGTTTAAATATATAATCTTAGGAAGAAACAAATATGTAGTCACAAATAGGATTGACATTTGAGAGCATTGGGCAAATTTCAGGTGGATGAATATTTCTGAGAATAATCTTGTGAATAGTTGATTATAAATCCACATACATGAACATGAATGAATTTAGGGAGTGAATATAAGACACATATATTTCATATTTTGAAAAATCTGGAGAGTGTATATATATATATATATATATATATATATATATATATATATATACATACACATATATATACATATACATAAAACACACACACAGACAAAAAAGTAGCAATATATATGTCAATCAAAATTCATTATAAAATATATACCATCCACAGATCTAAAAATATTCATTTTACTGAACATGGATTTATGTATAATGCTGTTCAACTAGCAAGCTCACCCATAGGTTGAATATTCAGTTCCAACAGGGTTTAGTAGGAGTGATCTCTTCTAACAATTTGTATCTGCCAAGTCAGCCACCTCACAAGAATGTACGTGTGGTACCAGATAGGAATCTATATGTGCATATAAGAATACAGAGAAAGGGAGACAGGAATTCACATATTTGTTAACCTTAAAAATACTAGGACAACTATTTCAACAAACAATTGACTAGATTTATAACTCCAACTCTGTATCATGCAAAAGGCAAGTCCATCTATACACCATGCCTACTCTGAACTGCTTGTATTTCTATTCTTTATGGGTTATTTTTCTCCATCATATTAGGATTAGTAGTCAGAGTCTGGTAGGGTATGGGTTAGAGTCAGGTATTCAGTATTTTGAATTGAAAATAGGACACTGAATCCAATGTGTATGCAAATATATGCTACGGAAAAATCTTCCCACTCTCCTCCAGAACAATGCCTTGACATTACCTTCGCCCCAAGTAAGACACAATTAGAGGAGAAGAGTTAGAAAATCTGTGAATACATATCTAGAATGGAAAATGCTCCAGATTTCACATCTTTGGAGGTGGTAGAGGAGTTTCCAAAAGTAAGAGACAGGGTAAACACTCCACAAACAAGGAGCTCTGCTGGCCAAAAGACTTTTTGAGAATCTGCCTCTGAGGTTGGGCACTTGAAATATATGTTGTTGTCAGGAGCTTTAGCTTTATTTGTAGTGAAACCATCAAAGCTGGATCTGCATGTATGTGACCTGGAGGAAATGGTTACTTATTTTCAAATAAAAATGAGGCAGCAGTGATGAATTCTCTTTTTGTAGGTAAACTTTGGCCACTGAGGGCTAAGGGTCTTCCCGTGTGGACTGTGAAACCAATGGTCATCCTCCAATTTTCGTGGTGTTTCTTGCTGCTGCACTGGGAGTCTGGTATTTGCTTCATGAAATACAACGAGTTCAAATGGGACACAGTGCTGAAGGGAGTTCTGTCAGGTGTGGTTGGCAGGGTCTCCAGGAGAATGCACCAACCAGGGTTCTATCTCAAGTAGCTTGCCCCCTTGACAATAGCAACATGATACTGAACATTGCTCTGAAACCTCTCCATATAAAAATATGCCTTTACATATATGGGTGTGATGGTTGCACCATGTCAGTCACAGCCATTTGGAAGCCAATGGAAGATCCACATGGCCCCACCACAGATGTTTTATCACACATTTGCATAACACAGCTCTAGGCCCACTACTTACCAGGCCCCAACTTACTGGCATCTCTGTTCTACACCATTTTCATGAAACCCAGTCAATCAAGGCCCTGTCTGGTATACTCATGATCATCAACAGGACATCAAAGGTCCTCCAGTGCCAGCTGGTCATCGGAATTTCTAAAATTTCATGGTAATTATCTAGCATTTTTTCACAGATGCATTTGGAGGCAATGTTGGTTTCAATTCATTCAGGAACCATAAAATGGTGAGGAAGCTAATTTCAGGGAAATCTCTGGAGCACTCTCACAGGCAAGTCTACCCAAAGAGTGGCCAAAAAGTCACATGAAGCCAGGCCCATTGAGGTCTACAAAGCGAGGTCCAAGTGTGTTTTGAATCTCAATTATGCCTGCCAAGTCTTTCAGAATAAAATCATGTAATATCCTGGCTGTGATTCCCAGTGTTCTGTGGAAAGCCACTCTGGGCCTTGATCCCAGGTTCCAATGGCAACTCTCATTCCTGGCCTCCTAAAATCCCAACACAATTCATGTCAATACTTCTCTGAGGTCAGTTCCAGAACTCAGTCTCTAAGGGGAATCACAGCAGAATTCATGCCCAGGTTTACCCAGTCATCTCTTCCAACTGCCACACAAATGACCACAATTATAACCAAAACACTCCTACATGGCCCTCATCTTCTACCATAAAGATACTCATCATAACATCTGGATGGAGGTTTTCATAAGAGGCACATCCCAAGACAGTGTCCAAAATAAGCTCCCTTGCCCCTCATTTGCCGAATGACAGGGTGGCTTGGACACCCTTCCTGTGAACCAGGAGTGATCAAATAGGCCTGCCCTTAATACTGCTTCGCTTCTCCAATTTGAGGCTCTCTGACTGTGGTGTCTAGATTCTTTTTGTGAATTGGAGTCATGAGAAAAGCCAAGCACCTCTGCAGAGATTTGAAGAACTCATTTCACCCAAAGGATCCCTATTCTGACATGATGGATTTCAGAAACCTAACAAAGGAAGGCAATATAATTCATGCACATTGATTGAACGTTTTTCCATTTTGGTTTAGATGCACATATGGGATCTTTCTTTACATCCATCAGGTGCTGAGAATCTAAGTCACAGCCTAAAACAGGGCAAAGGGCCTGAATCAGACACATCCTTTTCCAATGAAATTAAGCAAAGAGCCAGAGGTGATGCACATTCATTTCCATTTGAAAACTGTTTTCTTCAGGCTTAACAAAGGGGTTGCATGAGACATCGACCTTTCTGATATTCAGGGCAACAGAACAATAGGTAAGCAAAAGGCCCAAAGCAGGGTATCTCCACTGAGACTTTCCTGGTCACACTGATATCTGAGTTTTCTGAGATGCGGGCCATTCCATTCAGGTATCCAGTACATGGCCATGTCAAAGACCTTGGATTTGGTACATATCTTGGACACATAACCATGAGCCTATTCTAGAGAATGGCCAGAATTCAGGAAGAAAACAGGGACTTAGGAAGGTATTAGGTGTTGCCCGTGCATAAGGCAAGCCACACTCCATTCATAAATTGGGCAGGATGAATGCTGGGAAGCTTTATACTAGACATGACACATCCATTGCTGCATTCTCTTTTCTCATGTTTACTACCACAGGCACAGTGGGATACACAGACATGGAAACACTCACCTCGTCAAACGACTTACCAGAAACAGTTCACTCCAAAACAAACAAACCACCATTCCTACCTATTTTCAGAACATGAGACAAACCACAATCCCACACCCACTCCCAAAAAGGCACCTCCTTCCCCAAGTAGGTGTGTGACTAACCAGAGTGTCCTCTGACTGGTGGCCATACTCTGTTCTTCCGAAATGCCCTGTCCTCTCTCAGATCCATTTTCCTTGGCGAACTCTGTAAAGTTGTAAGGAAAAAATGGAGAGCTACTACCTGCTTTCTCAGGAAAGTTCCCTCTTCAGAGCTCTCCAGGCATTTGGTAATCCTCACTTCAGTAGGTACCAAGAATGACTGACTCTATCCTGGCTAAATCCAAACAAGTGAGCCCACTGGGACTGGGACTGAAACTGCCTCTGGGTGCCTGGCTCCTTGGATACAAAGTTCAGAGAGTTCCATCACCAAGGAAATGAGGTATGTCACATTCTTTGGAACTGAATGAGGTCACTGCCTTGGCAAATGTATATCTTATGATGTACAAAAACTGAAGAAATAATAATGTAAAAGTGTCGAATACAAATGAATGACAAATTACATATCATGTCCCATAGGATTCTACTTGCATTGATGTTAGACTGCGTCAGTTACTGTAGAATAATTAGGATTTGTATGCACCATTCACTGAAGTTAGTTTTCAGTACTAGGAAACAAATATGTATTTCAGGTGGATGAATATTTCTGATTATAATCTTGTGAAAAGTGGATTATAAATCCACATACATGAACATGCATGAATTTAGAGAGTGTATATTAAACACATATATTTCATATATTGAAAAATTTGGAGAGTATATCTATATCTATATCTACATCTATACACACACACACACACACACACACACACACACACAACACTCACAGACATTAAAAAGTACCAATATAAATGCTAATCGAAATTCATCAGTAAATATATATCATCCACAAATGCAAAAATATTTATTTTACTGAACATGAGTTAATGTATAATGTTGTTCTACTCGGACGCTCTCCTATAGGTTGAATTTTCATTTCCAACAGCATTAAGGAGGAGTGAACACTTCTCACAATTTGTATCTGCCAAGACAGCCACCTCACAAAAATGTACGTGTGATACCTGGTAGGATTCTATATATGCATATAAATATACATGTGTGAATAGGCTACAGAAAAGGGAAACAAGAATTCACATATTTGTTAAGTTTAAAAACACGTGGAGAATATTTCAATTAACATTTGACTAGATTTATAACTCCTACCTTATATAATGCAAATGTCAAGTCCAACTATACAACATGTCTCCTCTGAAGGGCTTGTATTTCCATTGTGTTGGGTTAATTTTCTCCATTATATTAGGATGAATAGTCTGAGACTACTAGGTATGGGTTAGTGTCAGGGATTCAGTATTTCGAATGGAAAATTGGAAAATGAATTCAATGTGAATGTAAATATATGCTGCACAAATATCCTCCCGCTCTCATCCAGAACAATGCCTTGACATTACCTTCACCCCAAGTAAATCACAATTAGAGGAGAAGAGTTACAAAATCAGTGAATACATATCTGGAATGGAAAATGCTCAGGAGTTCACAACCTTGGAGGTGGTAGAGGAGTTTCCAAAACTAAGGGACAGGGTAAACACTCCACAAACATGGAGCTCTGCTGGCCTAAAAACTTTTTGAGAAACTGCCTCTGAGCTTCCACACTTGAAATATATGTTGTTTTCAGGAGATTTGGATTCCTCTGTAGTGAGACCAGCAAAGCTGGGTCTGCATCTATGTGACCTGGAGGACATGGTTTCTTATTTTCCAATGAACAAGATGAAGCAGTGCTGAATCCTCTCTTTGTAGGTAAACTGAGGGCACTGGGGACTAAGTGTCTCCCCGTGTGGACTGTGATGCCATTTGGTCCTCCTCCAATTTGTGGTGTTTTTGCTGCTGCACTGTGAGTTTGGTATTTGTTTCACGAAATACTAGGAGCTAAACTGGGACACAGTGCTGGAGGGAGTTCTGTCACGTGTGGTGGGTCAGGGTCTGCAAGAGAATGCACCAACTAGGCTCCTATCTCTCACAGCTTGCCCCATTGCCCCCTTGTCCATATCAACCTGATTCTTAATTTTCCTCTGAAAACTCTCCATATAACAAGATGCCTTTACATATAAGGGTCTGCTGGCTGCACCATGTAAGTTACAAGCCATTTGGAATTCAATGGTAGATCCACATGGCACTACCACGGATGTTTTTTCAAACACCTCCCCACCACTGCTCTAGACCCACTACTCAGCAGGCTCCAACTTACTGGCATCTCTGTTCTACACCATTTTCATGAAACTCAGTAAATCAAGGCACTGTCTGGTATACTCATGATGAGCAACAGGACATCCAATGTTTCTCCAGTGCCACCTGGTCATAGGAATTTCAAAAATTTCATGGTATTTATCTAGCCATTTTTCAAGCATGAAGTTGTAGGCACTGTGGGTTTCAGTTCATTCAGCAAACATTAAATGGTGAGGAAACTCATTTCAATGAAATCTCTGGAGAACTCTCACAGGCACGGCTTCCCAAAGAGTGGACAAAAGGTCACATTAGGCCAGGCCCATTGAGGTCTACAATGTGAGGTCCATGTGAGTTTTGACTCTCAACTATGGCTGCCATTTCTTTAAGAATAAAATCATGTGATATCCTTGCTGAGATTCCCAGGCCTCTGTGGAAATCCACCCGGGGCCTAGGTCTCAGTTTCCAAGAGCGACTTTCATGCGTGGCCTCTTAAAATCCCAACAAAATTCATGGCAATGCTTCTCTGAGTTCAGTTCCAAAACCCAGTCTCTAAGGGGAATCACACCAGAGTTCAAGCCCACGTGGACCCAGTCATTTTTTCCAATGCAACACAAATGACCAAAATTAAAACCAAAACACTCCCACATGGCCTTCATCTTATTCCATATAGTCAATCATCTTAACCTCTGGCTGGAGGTTTCCATGAGGGGCGCAGCCCAAGACAGTGTCCCAAATCAGCTCGTTTGCCCCTCATTTGCCTAAAGTCAGGGTAGCCTGGACACCGTTTCTGTGAATCAGGAGTGAACAAATAAGCCTGCCTTTAATACTTCTTTGTTTCTCCAATTTCAGGCCTACTGATTTTAGGTATCAATCCTTTAGGTGATTTAGAGTCATGCGAAAACACAAGCACCTCTGCAGGGCTTTGAAGAACTCATTTGACCCAAAGAATCCCTATTCTCATTTGATGGAGTGCAGGAACCTAACAGAGGAAGGCAAGAGACTCCATCCACAATGAATGATATTTTTTGCCATTTTGGTTTTGGAAGCTCACATGGGATCATTCTTAAGATCCATCAGGTGCTGAGAATCTAAGTCACAGCCACACACAGGTCCAAAGACTGATAAAGACACATCTCTTTCCAAAGCAATTAAGCAAAGAGCCACAGGTGAGGCCCATTCATTTCCATTTGAAAACTGTTTTCTTCAGGCTTCACAAAGGGGTGGCCTGAGGCAAAGACCTTCCTGACATTCAGTGCAACACAACAATAAGTAAGCAAAAGGCCCAAAGCAGGGTTTCTGCACTGAGATTTTTCTGGTCACACTGATATCTGAGTTTTCTGAGATGCTCGCCATTCTCTTCAGCTATCCAGTACATGGCCATGTCACAGAGCTTGGCGGTGGTACATATTTTGGACACAAATCCATGAGCCTATTCTGGAGAGTGGCCAGAATTCAGGAAGAAAACAACAACTTAGAAAGATAGCAGGTGTTGCACATCGATAAGACAAGCTGCAGTCCATTCATATATTGGGCAGGATGAATTATGGGAAGATTTATACTAGACAGGACACATCCATTAATGCATTCTCTTTTCTAATGTCTACAACAACAGACACAGTGGGATACACAGAAACAGAAACACTCGCCGTGTCAAATGACTTACTAGAAACTGTCCACTCCAAACCAAACAAACCGCCTTTCCTATCTATTCTCAGAACATGAGACAAAACAACAAACCCACACCCACTCCCACAAAGGCACCTCCTTCCCCCAAGTAGGTCTGTGACTATCCGGAGTGTCCTCTGACTGGTGGGCCATACTATGTTCCCCCGAAATGGCCTGTCTTCTCTCAGACCTTCTTTCCTTGACGAACTCTGTGAAGATGTCAGGAAAAAGTCGTTAGCCACTACCTGTTTTCTCAGGAAAGGTCCATCTTCAGAGCTCTCCTGGCATTTGGCCATCCTCACATCATTAGGTACCAAGAAAACTGACTCTGTCCTTGGTAAATCCAAACAAGTGAGCCCACTGGGACTGGGACTGGGACTGCCTCTGGGTGCCTGGCTTCTTGGATACCAAGTTCAGAGAGTTCCATCACCAAGGAAATGAGGTATGTCACATTCTTTGGAACTGAATGAGGTCACTGCCTTGGCAACCACTTTGTCCTAACAGTTGCTTCCAAGGGTAACATAAGATGGAGGTTGCCCCTACTTCCTGTGACACTTTCATAAGGTAGAATGTATATCAACCATTGGCACCCGGGAGCAGCTCTCCACTCAGGCCTGGTTTGGTCCTTCTTCTCTACAATAAGAAGAGAGAGATTCAGATTCAGACACATCCCTTCATCCTGACCAGGTTGTTTGCCATGGAAGATGACTTTTGCTCTCTCAGGTGCTTCATACCTGCCTACAACTTCTCCAGGTATCATTTGTGCATGGACATTTGAGGTTCTCATCAGGTGGAAGGTCCCCAACTTTCCTGTATTGTAAGAACCACTCTGACAGCTCTTTTGTCCATTTTGGTTTGGGATGCACACATGGGATTTTTCTTTAGACCCATCATGTGCTGTGAATCTAAGCCACAGCCTCACATAGGGCTGAGAGGCTGATTCAGAAACATCCATTTCCAAAGCAATTAAGCAAAGAGGCACAGGTAATGACCATTCTTTTCCATTTGAAAACTATTTTCTGCAGGCTTCACAAAGTGTGGCCTGAGGCAAAGACCTTCCTGACATTCAGGGCAACAGAATAGGTAAGCAAAAGGCCCAAAGCAGGGTTTCTCCACTGAGACTTTCTTGGGCATACTGATATCTGAGTTTTCTGAGATACTCGCCATTTTCATCAGCTATCCAGTACATGGCCATGTCACAGAGATGGAGGTGGTACATATCTTGGACACAAAATCATGAGCGTATTCTGGAGAGTGTCCAGAATTCAGGAAGAAAACAGGAATTTAGAAAGATGGCAGGAGTTGCCCATCCATACGGCAACCTGCAGTCCATTCATAAATTGCACAGGATGAATGCTTTGAAGCTTTCTCGTAGACAGGACACATCCATTGATGCATTCTCTTTTCTAATGTCTACAATCACGGACACAGTATGATATATAGACACAGAAACACTCACCTTGTCAAAGGACTTACTAGACACAGTCCACTCCAAAACAAACAAACCAGCTTTCCTAACTATTCTCAGAACATGAGACAAAACCACAAACTCACACTCACACCCAAAAAGTCACCTCCTTTCCCCAAGTCGGTCTGTGACTATCCGGAGTGTCCTCTGACTTGTGGGCCATACTATGTTCCCCCAAAATGGCGTGTCCTGTCTCCAATCTGGTCTCTTTGGCCAACTCTGTGAAGTTGTCAGGAGCCCATGGTGAGAAACTACCTGCTTTCTCTGGAAAGGCCAGTCTTCATAGTTTCCAGGCATTTGGCTGTCCTCACATCAGTAGGTACAAAGAAAGAGGGACTCTGTCTTGTTAAATCCAAACAAGTTAGCCCACTGGGACATGGAGTGGGTTTGACTCTGTGTGCCTGGTTTCCTGGATCCCAAGGTCACAGACTTTCATTACCAAAACTGTAAGGTGATGTCACTTTCTTCAAGAACTGAATGAAGTCACTGCCTTGGAAACCACTTTGTTTTAACAGTTGCTTACATGGTTCCCAGAAGATGGAGGCTGCCTCTACTTGCTGTGACTCATTCATAAGTTAGAATGGTATATCAACCATAGGCACCGGGGAACAGCTCTCCACACAGGCATGGTTTGGTCCATCTTCTCTACATTAGGAAGAGAGAGGCTAATTCAGACACATCCCATCAACCTGACCAGGTTGTTTGCCATGGAAGATGACTTTTGCTCTCTCATGTCCTTCATAGCTGCC